>NC_041222.1:99950014-100027389 GCF_002837175.3 Physeter macrocephalus | reverse complement strand
ACCTTTTTTTTTTTTAGATTCCATGTATATGTGTTAGCATACAGTATTTGTTTTTTCTTTCTGACTTACTTCACTCTGTATGACAGACTCTAGGTCCATCCACCTCACTACAAATAACTCAATTTCGTTTCTTTTATCTCTGCAGTATTTTACATTTGACATACACCTGCATGTGTATATGTACTTAAATCTAATCACATTTTTTAGGCACCAAATAAAACGCCTGTCTGTAAAGCAGTGACTTTTAAATTTGTCTTTTACACACATATGGATTTTCATATATTGAGTTCGCTTTTATTGAGGCATACCTGTACCTTCCTTGTTGCTAAGTAAACCGTTGCTAAGAAACCTTACCATGTTAATTACAACAGCCCTTCTAGCTGAGGGCTGGAGTCCTTTGATCAGATCTGTTTGAAAACACAACCTCTTTTGGCTCCAGTGTTCAGCTGGAAGGAATATTGCTTTGTTTCACTCCCTTGACCCCCATAGCAACATTGGCCTCAAGTTAGTCTTGGGCATTGCCAAGGCCAAGGCGCTGCTGGAGGTCAGATTCTGGAGTCTCAGAAACCATGGTGGTATGAAATGTTAAAGCGGTAGTACCTCTCTGGGTGCTGTGGATAAGGTGCTGATATTGATGCTGTCTTTGCATCTAGGTTTAAAGAACCTTGGGCGTCGTCCACATCAGGCTTGGGGAGCATCATACCTCTCACATTAAGCCCCGCCCGCTGATTTCTACAACCCCTGGCTGTTACGCTAATAGAAATTACAGCTTTATTAAGCATTTGTGTGCCAGACACTGTGCTGGACACTTATTTCTCTATTTAATCCTCATAACTATCTTATGAGGTAGCCATCATTATCGACCTTCTTGCAGAGAGGCTCAGAAAGGTTTGTTACCAAGCTCTGAAGTGGCACAGATGGGCTTGAAATCCAGGTCCCTCTGAATCCAAAGTCGGTGCTCTTTCCCCTATACCACACTACTGCCAGTGTTAATTAACTTCTGTTGTGTTAAAAAAAAAATCTGCATTTTAATGATCTAGTTATGATGTAGAAATTTTATTTGAGATTTTGCCAGAGACATAAATAGTTAATACTTTAACAGAACTTTGTGGGAAAATGATTCTCATTTTGCTGAAAATAATAGCTTAAGTTTCAAAACATCACTACCTTGCCTTCAATCAGAGTTGAACTGTTAGGGCTTTGGAAGCATATTACCAAATGCCTGGGCCAGCTTGGGGAACATTTTACTTTGTCATTGGAGCTGTAGGCAGGCTGAATTAAGGACAAGCTAGCTTGAGTTCCTGGAGCATAGGTACCATGTTACTTGTGTATTTTCTGGTCTCTCAAATGAACTGAATAATCTAAATACACACATACACACGCACACACATATATCCCCCAAACATTAGCAGCCCTTAATGAATACCAGTCATGCGGTTTTTTTGCTTTTTGTTTTTTTAAAACTTTTAATTTTGAAATAATTATAGATTCACAGGAAGTTGCAAAGATAGTACAGAGGGGTTACATCTTATTAACTATCATACAAGATGAAAACTAGGAAATTGATGTTGGTGCGATCTGTGTGTAGTTCTGTGCCATGTCATCACGTTTGTGGATCCTGTAACCACTGTCGAATTCAGTACAGAACTGTTCCCTCACCACGAACGTCTCCCTCATGCTGGCCTCATTTATAGTCACACTCCCTCCACCACAGATCCCCCTCCCCCCGCAGCAATCACTGTTGCTAATTGAATTGTCTGATCTGAAATAGAATATCATGTATATGGATCATTGGATCTCTCACAGTCTGATGCTGAGTCTGCTCCTATCAGTAATGATCAATACCCAGGTTTTTAAGGGCTGATTGTAGTTTCAGCGACCTGCCTCCTGCACTTTTCCATGCTAAATTTTATGTCTTCTATCTCATGGGTCTTTCGAGAATGCCTTGTAGAATCAGATCATTTGATGTCTCTAAAGCCCAAGGCTATCGGTTAAGTCATTTACTGTAGTAATTCTGGAAGTATATCAAACCGTAAAGTGATATATAAATACAGGGTGTATCATAATGTGACAGGTTTGCCATCTGTAATGTGTCAGTATAGGAGAGCTCCTTGGGCAGTGTCTCGGGGTACACTCATTATGGGGAGGTTGGTGAACTCTTTTAAATTGCATAAAGAATTTGTGTGTGGGTCTGTGTGCATGTGTGTTTGGATATATAAAGTCCAGTGCTTTCATCTGATTTTCACAGGAGTCCTTGAACCATAAAGAAACTTTAAGTCCAGGACTATGCATAAAAACAAAACAAAACAAACTCTTCCCAATCCAAAAAAAAATATCACTTAAAATGAAAATTTTCTTTGTGAGGGTAGTGCGAGTTGCTTATACTATGTAGAAATAAAAAGAAATTCACATCAAAACAAAACAACAACCCAAGCTAAACTCAAGATGTCCAGGACACGTTTATGAAGTTTAAATTACGCCTTCTATTCTGTCTCTGACCTTTATACATTTAATGAAGAAATCGATCCACTGTATTTTTACATGTGGACTTTCTCATCTGTCACATACACTGGACGATGACCTACTTAAAGAGAGAGGACTTACGCTGTACTCGTTCCTGGGTCCCCAGTCTGTGATGTGTTCAGTGCTTGGCACACGGTAGGGATTCAGTAAATTGAAATTTCATTGTACTTCTGTTTTTAAAAAAATGGACTTAGTTGTTACTCATCTTAAAATTCATGGCTTGTATAGCTTCACGGTTGATACTTGAATTATTTTTTTCTTTTTGAAATGTTTTGATCAGTAAATAACTCTCTCTTCTCTGAGAACAGGAAAATTCCATCAACTAATCTCAATCCAATGCCAAGCATAATCCACTAGCGTCCATAGTAGATTTTTGAGGAAGGATTATTGAACGAATGTTTGCTTATGCCATTTTATGTTTTTAAAAATCAATCCTGTTTGCCAGAAATTGGTTTTCCAACATTGCATTTCACTCTGGAATAGTTTTTCACAGGCTTGACTGTTTTTCATTGCGGTAGAAGTTAAAGCCTTCCTGTCTCTTCAGGGACTACTCTCTGACTGTATTCATGGGAAGACGGTAACTCTGGATTGGAGTACGCCTAAACTGGAGATGTATGCACTTCCTGTGGAGACAAAGAAATGATTGAATATGTTGAATTGAAATTACTAGGGCCCCATGAGACCTGCAGAGGGTACTTGTGCTGGCCAGTGCCTTCTGGGAGTTAGAGGTACAAGGATGTGTGTGTGTGTGTGTGTGTGTGTGTGTGTGTGTGTGTGTGTGTGTGTGTCTTTTCTCACTTGGTTGCAAGTTGAAGTTGGAGATACTGAAAAACAAATTCTGTTAGTTCCTATCTAGTTGAACTTCCTGATACTCCTTTTTTTTTTTTCCCTTCTCTCATTTTTTCCCTCCCCCACCTTCCCAGTTTCCTTCCTCTATCCAGCTTGTTTCCTGATTCAGCCTTATCACTAGAGAAAATACTCCTAAACCATAGCGAGGACTGAGAGTGTGTTACCAGCATTTCTACTTTGTTTCTCTAAACAGCACGCTTCTGGCATAGGCTTTGGGCCAAATAATGGTCAATTTCTTCACCTTTGTAACCTGATTGAATTAGAAACCATGTATTTCTTATGTTCTCTCAGGATACCCAGCTAATGATCACTTGCCGTGCATTCCTCTGATAGCTTTTGCTTTTTGAACCAATGACTTCATTGTGGTTTGTGTCCTTTTCTCATTAATCATCACCAGTCCCCTTTCCCGTCAAATCTGAAAACTAGCTTCCAAGCAGACTCTTCTCCTTTGGGTGGTTGAATTCATGGGGTATTTTAGACCAGTCTTTCTTCTAGTTCTATAGACTACCCTAAATAACTCAGAGGGAAGATCACTGGGAAAAGAAGTCTCTCTCTCTCTCTTTTTTTCTTTTTAATTTTTTACTTGAAACACCTTTGAAATGAAGGCTGTTTCTCACTAGTTCTGAATTTTCATGTTCATAACCCGTATTTGTGAACTGGGTTGAGTTTTGTCAGTGGCTTACCAGATGTGGGCTCTTAAATTTGAATGTCCCCACTTCCTGCAAACCTCTGTCACTCTGCCTCACCCAGATCTGCATCACCATTCAAAAGGTGAGCAGCTTTCCAGCCTAGTGCTTGCTTAAGGTAATCTTACGATGAAGAACCTTTTCGTCAGAGATAAATTTAAACTAAGCCCACAAACAAGCTAAATAATACATTTATATATAATACTACATAAATAATACTAATAAATAACATTATTTTTAATAATGTGATTGTTACAATAATATAATGTATTTATTAATACTATATAAATAATACATTTATATAGTTTGTTTTTTTGCCAGCAATGATGATGTCAGTAATTCTTGTCAGCATGTGTATTTTTTTTTTTTTTTTTTTTTTTTTGGCTGCGCCACATGGCATGCAGGATCTTAGTTCCCGGACCAGGGATCGAACCCGTGCCTCCTGCAGTGGGAGTGCGGAGTCTTAACCACTGGGAAGTCCCAAGTGTTTTGATCATTGATAACAGAATCAAGATTCAAAATAATCTCTCTAAGCTGGGACATTTGGCCAAAACTAAATAGATGAAATTTTGTGAAGATATGTAAAGTCTCATTTAATCCTTGGAAAGAACTAATCTGGTAGCAGTTGAATGAGAATTAACTTAGAGCCTGGGACAGGTAACCTGACCACAAGTTTAACCTAAGCCAAAGTATGCAGTATGGCAACTGTCCTGAATGCAGGCTTGCTTGGGCTGCTGCTTTAGAAGCAGCTGAAATCAGCAGGTGTTTGGGGTGTTTTCTGCACTGGTGACTGTATTTGAACTGTTCTGTTCAGGCCTGGGTCCCATATTTTATAAGAATGTGTTCAGAGCATGGCATTAGGGACAGAGGTATCTGGAAAGCATGTTATACCCAGGAACAATTAGATGAGAAGTTAGGAAATTCTGCCTGGACTACAGAGAGATCCTGACTTCGAACTTTTGAATGGTTTCAGTGGTCCTCTAGGAAAGGAACAGATTTGTTTGGTAAACTCCAGAGGAGGAACTAGTACTGATGGATGAAATTCACAGAAAGATTTCTACTCAGAGAAGGGAAGCAGCATGGGCCAGCAGAGCTGGCCAGCTGGGTAGGATGTACCTTGTGGTTAATTTCCTGGAGGGATTCCTGTAATAGGGGAGAGTCTGAACTACGTGCATGTGAGCTCTTCCAAGTCTAAGGTTCTCTGATTCTGGAGGAAGGAGAACACGTGAAATACTCACATTTGAAATGGTACTTGACTTGAAGTTTTACATTTTCCTAGACTACAAAGGAAAGAACATTACTTGATTCCTCTTCCTTATTCTCATGTACTTGGGCAGTTTTGACTTTATCTACTTATGGTCTTTATCCAGGAGATGAATGTGAAAAGTGTTTGATGTGTTCAAATACGAAATTAAATAATAGTGAGGTAAAATAGCAAGTTGTCCTAGAGATTCAAGACTTAGAAGAGTTATTAGAAATGGTGCGTGTCAAGGTGAAGGTATCCTGTCAAGGTAGTTGTTGTGGATATCCCTATTTTATCTGTAAACTTCATGTTCTTATTTATAAAATGAGAGTGTTGAATTATATGTTCTTGTAGTAGATTCTGTTTTCCAAAGATGGCCTCAATGATGCCTCGCATTCCACATACTCTCCTAGATTGACCCCTGCCGGTTTCTCGTCAGGAGATGGAGCCCAGTCCCCTCCGCTTCCATGTGGGCAGGCTTGTGACTTGCGTGTAGCGGTGGGGATTTGTGTGACCTCTGAGGCTTCGTCGGCGAAAATTCTTGCTCTTGAAGCCTTCAGCCTTCATGTAAGCAGCCCAGCTGCCATGAGCCCCCAGACTGTCAGAAAGCCCAGAGCCCAAAGTAGCCTGCATGGAGAGACCGTGACATGGAGAATGATGCAGGTACCCAAGTCTACACAAAGAGCAAGAAGTGCCTGGCCAGCCCCCTGCTATGCCAGCTCTAATCCCTTTTTGACAGTAGCCACGTTAGAGACCCCGGGCAGACCCAGCCAGCCAGGCTTTTCCTTGAATTGCTGGCCCAAAGAAATAGTGTGCTAATGAAACGGTTGTTCTTGTTTTAAGCCGTTCCTTTGGTGGGGGCGGGATCTAGATAACTGAAATGGCTCTTCTAGGACCTGTCATTCTACGGTTCTGTGATTATCCATTGATGGTAAGCCTGGCAGAATTATCTTAACCAAGAGACGGAGGAAATGATGTCATCTAATGAAATGTTCTCTTTCTCTGGCTTCTTCTAAAGGGAGGCTCATTAAGTGGAGTATAGTATTGAGAATAGACACTTCAGAGTTTCATAAACCTGTATTTGCGCCCATGAGTAAGTTTGAAGACTGTGTGATTTGGGGTAAGTTATTTAACCTCTCTGAGTCTCAGCTTCTTCCTTCATAAAATGGGGATGATGACATATCTAGCAAGGATGAAATAACAAGCCATGTAAAGCGCTTAGCAAAGTCCCTAGCATATAGTAAGTGCCCAATGCATCTGAGTTGCTGCTGCTAAGAGCACTGTCATCACTGGGATTAACACACACAAAGTTATGACGGTGATTAATAACTTCCACTGCAAGTTTAGAAATGTGAAAATTTTAATCCAGTGTACATAGTCACATGCTGACTGACATTTAATATAAATGTACTGACTAAACCCACTCATTGCCAATGAGTCCTCCCTTAAATTTCTCTGCAGAGGGGCTTTTGTTGTCATTTTGCCATTACAGCCGTTAGAGAGGACTTCTTAGCACATCGATTCTGCTTCAGTTAACATTTAAGATAGGTAATGACTAAGGTGGTAATCTTCCTTCTAATATGATGTCCTCTACAATTTGGGGGAGAGGTATAGGCATTTGTTTAGAGTATAAAGAACTCATTGCTTTAAAAAAATGAAAGAAAACTGGAATGGAAGCTTTTTATTGTCATCGTTTATTGAGTATCCATGGAGATGATGGTAGTGAAGTTAACAAAATGTTCAAAATGGATTTCGTGCTGTCGCTAGTCCCACAAGGTTTGTAGTGTTTTAGTACCTTTAGAGTCTGTTTGTTTATATAAGGATAATGGATCCCAAGGACAGAAAGACCCTTAGGATCATCTAGTTTATGCCCCTGTACCCAGCAGGATTACTTCTGTCATCATCCTGGAAATCAGTCTGATTCCATTAGCAGTAGGAAGGGAAAACATTTTTAATGTGAATTTCAGAGATTAAGTGAGATAGAAAAAATGTTCCCATTTAAAGAGGGTGTGGACAGTACAGATTATCTAGAGAGGTCCTAGAAAATTTAACTTTTGCAGGCATTTACCAGTAGAATCAAATGCCTAAGAGAATTGAGGGACAGTCTATTTAAGAGGTATCAGGACGCCATCATCCTATCCTTTCTTTTCACTGAAGTCCATCTAAGCAACATAACATCCTTGGAGATATGAAAGCTAAGACAAAATCGTAAATAGTTTACCAAGGATATTAAGTTTTGAACCAAGGTGATTTTTTGTACCTAGTATGACCTTTACTTCTATTAATACTCTGGAAGTCAGACACAAAAGGTATTCTCTTACAGGTTATGTATGGTTCTGTTTTCTCCTCTTCCACAGAAAGTATAGTTTCTTGGTACTTATTAATGGAAAAGCAGGAAAAACTTCCAAGTTATAAACATTTAACCATTCTGTAATTATTTATTGAGTACCTAGTGTGTCCCAGTCATTACTCTGATTGCTGAAGCTACAGGACAATAGGACTCGGCTCCTTCGCAGAATTCATGGTCCTCTGCTAGAGGAGATGGCCATGTAAAGGCCTTGACCATGATGTAAAAAGTTATCTGTGAGAACCTAATATGTAGAATCTTTTCTACAGAGTATTTTTCCCAGAGCAGCTTGAGTGATCTTTTGAAAATGGGATTGAGATCATGTCACTACTTTGTTCAGAACCCTCCCAAGTTTCCCTGTCACACTCAAAGTAAAAGGCCAGTCCCTACAGTGGCCTGAAGTCCCACGTGACCACACCCACACCTGCCCGGCTCTCACACGCGCTCTCACAGTCACTGCCATGCTCACCTCTGGTTCTCCCTGCCTGCTCTGCTCTTGTCACTCTGGCTTCCTTGCTGTTCCTCCAGTAGTTCAGGAGTGTTCCTGCCTTACGTTTCAGTACTTGGCGGCTCCTCTGCGTGGAATGTTTGCCCCCTACCTCCTTCACGTTTTTGTGCAAATGTCATCTCACTTGGCCTTCCTTGATTTACCTTGTTTATAGCTGAAAACACAAACAATAACAACAAAAAACCCTGACGCTCCTGTACCTTCTCCTTTGCTTTATTTTTCTCCATAGCAGGAATCCAAGATTCACAAAATAGTAACAGTGATGGCGGAGGCGGTGAATCCTCTTCAGGACAAATGAGACGTGTCTGTGGTCTCATCTGACACAGACTGCTAGTTTGTAATCAAGTGGAATTGCACAGCAAAGACTGGCTGCTTAGACCCGTCTTGTTGAGTGTGCTCGGCAGTGTACTAAGCATGGTTAAGATGTGCTTCCTGTCTCCTGGATATGTGAATACTCACATCTGTCCTCTGTAGGGACTCGTATCCCGCTGGTATTTGAACGTCTACTTCTCCGTGCTTTGGTGCCTGTCAGGGGCGTGGAGAAGGGTAAGAGGCTTAGAGAACTTGGAGCACAGTGGGCAGCTGCCTGACTGCGGTGAGGTCGGTGTATAAATAGTGCCTTCGATCAGGTTCCTCGCTAGCCTCGTCTAATTCAGAGTGCAGGTGAAATCGTTCCAAGTGAGGAAGAAGCATTGCAGAGCTAAGTTTTCTATTGAGCACAGCTTTTGATAAAAGCAAGAAGAGCTAGATATTGACTTTTTGGTGCCTGTTCTATCAGTGGTCTGTTAATCAACAGAGAATAAATTATTGCTCTTCAGAAACAGGAAAGGATCCCCCTTGGCTTGAATGCGTTTCCACCTTTCTGTTCTTTGTTTTTTTCTCTTTATTGGTAGAGGATCTTTCCTCCAGCCATTTGCTCCTTGGGGGTTTTGTTAAGGACTGAAGGGAAACTGAAGGGAGCTCTTTTGATTTATCTTCTATCCTTTCCTTTTGGTCACTCCACAGGGTAAAATAGCCGAGTTGGCTTTAATGTGTCGCCATTAGAGACCAAACATTAGCTGGAATAAACCATCATGCCTCACAATGAAAAATGTCCCCTGATTGGCTAATTAATCAGTCAAAGGGGAATGACATGGCTCTTGGCTTGAGGGACTCTGCTGGAGAGAAACAGGCTGTTGATAAATGGTTTTCCAACAAATTCATATATCAAGGAAACTTAGTCATTTTTTAACTATAGTTTGTGTGACTGCAATTTTTTCCAACTTTCCCTTTTCTGCTGCTCTTGCTGTTTAGGCTGCGTTTTTTGTTGTTGTTGATAGAAAAATATAGGATTTTAGGTGTGAGAAAATAAAGGCTTTCTCCTTACTCATGTCTGTTAGTCTGATTGGTTTTGATTGTCTAGGTTTATCAGTAGGTGAAAGAAAATCAGATAGCTTTTTCCAGAATTATGGATTATAAATTTTCCTGGCTTACTTCAAAGTTAAGATCTGCAGATTTTCGTCCGCACTGTCTAAATTTGAATCCTGGTTCCATCAGTTGCTCGCAGTGAGACGCTGGGCAGATTATGTAACCTCTCTGTGCTTTAATTTTCTCATCTTTAAAACGGGGATGATAGTAGTATCACCTAATAGAATTGTGAAAATTAAGTGATATCATCTATAAAGCATTTGGAACAGTTCCAGCACAGTGATTACTCATTAAATATTTATTGTTATTTTTTAATCAAAGTAATAGATGTACATAGGTTTTAAAAATTCAGCTGCCCTAAACATCACGAAAAGCAGCATTCCTCATTTGTACCCCTCGCCTCCTTATCTCCTAAGCCTGCTTCCTACAGCACCTTCATTTCTTACATGGTATCTTGTATGGTATTTATAGGGCAATTATCCTATGGTATTTATCTTCATATTTAAAGCACATATCTTGCATTGACTTTCTTGATGTGTTAGTCTAACATTACCTGGACTTTTATTTTGGTAGGTTAGGATTTAGGCCTTTTACCACTCAAAATACTGATGTATTATACTTATTGGTTATTTTAGTGTTTGGCGTTTATATTTTTAGGACTATGTAAATATTGTTCCCTGCTAAGCCAAGTAGTGTACTATAACTATATTTCCTTTTACAATTTTGTGTTGTTTTCTGGTGGGGAACGAAAGGTGTAACCATGTAGTTTTCCCCGTGCCCTCTACTAGCCACGTCATATAAAACTTTCTGCAGTGTCACACGTGTCTGATAATCTGTCAGCTCAGTCTTTTCCCCAGGAGACCGCCCTCCTCGGACCCTTTCTGCCCGCTCACTCTGGCCTGGTTGTTGGGTTTGCTCTGCGCTGTCATCCTAGACTTTCCCCTCCACTTTGCTCCTGTTACCTCCTCTGTCCTGCATCCTGCGTCTGTCTCCTCACTCATCTTCCAGCAGCTTTCTGGGAAGGCACGCAGTTCTGAAAATCTCTGTCAAAATGCCATGGCAGATTGTGTGGGTATACGATTCTGGACTGAAAATCATTTTCTTTCAGAATTTTGAAGGCATTGCTCTAGTGTCTTCTGATATCCGTTGGTGCTGTTCTTATTTCTATCCATGACATATATCTGTTTTCTCTGTCTTGTCTTCAGGAGTTTTTAGGATCTTCTTATGCTGGGATTTATAAAATCTTGTGGAAATGTGAGTTGCTGGATATTTTTATTCACCAGACACACTTGATAGGCCTCCCAATGTGAAGTTTCATGTTCTATCAGTTCTAGAAAATTACCTTTTATTGATTCTTTGATAATTTTTTCCCCTTTGTTTTTAAGGGAATCATTAGTTATGTGGTGGACATCTTGGGTTATTCCTCAGATTTTTCTTATCTTTTGTCTCCTGTTTTTCTATATTTTTGTTCTACTTTTGGGGAGATTTTCTTAATTTTATCTTCCAACATTTCTATTAAAATTTTAAGTTTTGTGCTCATATTTTTAATTTCCCAGAGCTATTTTTCATCATCTGACTGTCCCTTTATTTTTAAATAGCATCTTGTTCTTGTTTCATGGATATAATATATTCCCTTGTCTCTGAATGCATTATGTTATGAGATTTACAGGTGGGTTTTCTTTTTCCCCCGAGCTCCTTTTTTCTTTTGGTTTTGGTTTGTTTCTTTCGTGCTGGAGCATTTCCCCACAGTCTGACGTTCCTTTGCTGTCTGCACTGATTTCAGAGTCAGTCAGTGAGCAGGTGTTGAGAGCTGCTCAGGCAGCACCGCTCAGCTGGTGAGTTGTGCTGTGGAGTGGTCACGGCAACTTGGCTTTTTCCTTGGGGAACCCCCAGGTGTCAGAATTTTTGCAGGTCTTTTCTTCAGTGGATTCAGTTTTTCTAGAAAGGCACTCTTGCTTGGGGAACATGGGGTGGAGGTCACTGCATATGTGCTCTGGCCTCCCTCTTCTTGGGTGGCCGTCTCACCCTGCCGTCCAGCTGCAACCTAGCAGAGCTTCTGTGTAGCAGAGCCTCTCAAGTTGAGTCTTACCAAAGATTAAACCTTTTGTCTCCTCACACATTTTTATTTCAGAGGGAAAAATCTCTATTCCCCATTCCGTAAGATGATAAGGATATTCAGCTAATAGTTACTAAAGGAAAGAAGGTTAGAAACACTAAGATCCAAGCCTTTCACAACAAAAGGAAAATTTGTTCAAAATTTAACAACCCTTTTTTCTCATCCATCAGTTCCAAATTGTATACTGTTCTGTCTCAAAAGACTTGGGCAGGGGTGTTGTTTTCAAATCCTGACCCTAGTTTTATTCCAATTTTAAAACAAAAAACAAAAGCTTACCCTATCTGCTCTTCAGATTCACTTCCTTATATGAGGTGTCCGGAAATAATCTAAATTTTAAATTGTCCCGGGCCTCTCCTGTGGACTTCCTCTCCCTCCTTCTCTTTCTCCACTTCCTCATCCTCGAGTGCCTCCTACTCCAACCATTAGAACATGAGCCTGATGAGACTGCAGAAGCCCCCACTTTGAAGTGAAGGAGGTTGTGTATGTGTCGCTACCCTCCTTTCCTTCGGCTCTAATGTTCGTTCTTCCTGTGAGTTTAAGTGCAAGTCATTCGCTGCACGCCTCGCTTGTCTACAGCGTGTCATGGAAGCATGCAGTTCCTAATTCAGCCCATAGAAACGTGTGAGTGGATTGCAGAAAGTACTCTGAGCATCCAGAAGTGCACTGTTGTTGCTACGAGCCCGGCGTGGAGGCCATTTGGGCTGATTCCTGTAGGCAGCAGGAAGCCATGGGTCACGTGTCTGCCCTGGCTCCCATTTTCCTCTCCCACAGAAAGAATGCACGGTGTTCTACCAGGAGAGATGGGCCTCCCCTGCCGCAGGCGTGCCTTTCTTAGAATTACAGTTGCTCTCTTGGGAAAGATGAGTGGAAACTAGTATGATGTTGAAGTGGAAAGAGTCATGAACTGAGTGGCAGGAGGATCTCCTCTTTAGTCTTAGATCTCTCTTGGCAGTCACACTTGTGACTCCGAGCCAAGCCTTTAACTTCTCTCGTCCTGAGTTTTAGATTGAGGCATCAGCGGGGTCACTCCAGGTGAGAATGACGAAGAGTGAATGAAGCACATACCCGAAGTTGCAGGGAAAAACGTAAGCGCGAAGCATCGTTTTCATCATTGTGTATCTTATTTAACCTGCATGGTTGAATAGTGGACTTGAGTATGATATTTGATTTCTTTCTTTCCTTTTTACCTTCATATACCTTCAGACCATCACCAACTCCTGTTGATTTTGTACGTTTAACATACCTACCGCATTCATCCTGCTTTTCCATGTTTACCGATGTCCTGATGGTTATTACCCCTGAATTTCTCTTGGAACTGGTCTCCCTGACCCCAATTTTTCCTTTTTTCAGCGTGTCCTATTATCATCAGTTTCCTCAGAACCTCTCTCTTGTAGTGTTACTGTCCTGCTCAGTCATCGCCAACCTCCCCCCCACCAACACACACACGCGCCCTTAAACACCCGCGCCCCAGACCCGCCACCACGTCGCCCTGCTCTGTCTTCCCAGTGCTAACGCCTGTTGCCCCACGCGGCAGATCTCCCCCAGGACGGTCCCAGCCAGCTCCAGGCAGCCTCTGTCCTACATCTTTGTTTCCCCACGTCACTGCCTCTTCTTCCGTTGCCCTCGCCTGGTCCGCTCTGCCTGTCCGAGTCCTTCCAGTGCAGTTCAAGTCCTGCTTCCCACCGCCGAGGAAGGAAGAGGAAACACACGTGGTTGTTCTGCCCAGCAGCCGCTGGAATTAAAGTCCTGGCTCACTGATGGCTTCAGCAGATTTTTACTAAATGCCTCTGTGCCAGGCACTGTTCTTGGTGCTAGGGATGCGCGGTAACGAAGCAGACAGGAGTCCCTGCCCTCGGGGGGCCTGCGTCTTAGTTATAACTTCATGAAGGGGTTCCTCTGCGCAGCCTCTTGCTTCACCCACCTCTGCATTCGTCTGAATTTGCTCTCCATGTGTGCTGCCTCAGTGTGCTACCTCTTCACTACCCTTCTAATAGTGTCTGTCTGACTCTTCTACCCATTAGATGGCGGCCGTGACTTGTGTCCATTCACAGGCCCTGGCCCAGTGTCTTTAATAGGTGCTCACTAAGAAACTAGGTAACTGTGAGTTAGATAGATTGAACTTTTAAAATACTCATGGGAATCCAAATGTATTGTTTCAATTGCAGGTTAATTTTCCTGCTTCTTAATTGAAAAGTACATATAAGCATTGTTAAGTTTCTGGTTACTGCTTTAAAATTACATTAGCAAAGAACAAAGGAATGATGTAATGATGTGGCAGAACCTCATTAACTGTTGATAGGAATATTGAGAGTTCACCGATTTTTGTATAGATCTGAAAGTTTTCATAATACAAAATTTGTTGAGGAACCTACTAATTATATAATATTCTTTAACATTTATTTAGCTCTGCTCAAAGAATGGTTCAGTTATTTCATGTGGTGTGTTCAGAATGTCATGGTCATTCTTCAAGTGCAAAGTTGTTAGTTCCCAGTTTTTGTCATAATGTGTCCTAGTTTGCTCCTCCCTTCAATCCTTTCAATAAGTCTTCTTGTCATCTATGTTAATATTAATAGAAATCAAGGATGGAAGCTGGAGGTGAGAGGGAATAAAGGTGGATGAAAGATGCCTGCCACAAGAGAATAGATATTTTTATTCTTTTGCAGAATGTAATTCCCCTGTTCTGTGAGCACTTCCTCCCCCCCCATACCTAGAGGTCTGCTATGTTCCTTACTTATGGTTCATCTTCTTGATTGTGTGGGACAGAGTTGAGGCGTGGAAACAGTAGAGTCCTTGGTTCCTCCTGGGCCCACTGTCCTCTGTCTACTCGTGCCTGCTTGGGACATCTAGATCTGGGAGTAGCAAGCAGGAAGGAGGATTTAGGAATGTAGGGTAACTCATAGGTTTTTGTCATCATTTGGGTTCTGGCAGAGGGACTGCAGTCCCAGAATGGGAGCAAGTTCCAAAAATGGTGGTTTTATCATCGGACTTAGGAGTGGAATGCAAAGATCTCCCAAGCCTGGAATATCCAAATTAGAGTGGTGTTCCACGAGTGAAAGTTGTTTTCATAGTGAAGTTTACCCTTGTACATGGAGCGAGAAGTTCTGAGGGAATTGTCTTTGGTGCGTGAGGAGCACACTGCGTGAAGTCTCAGAGGTTTGTTTCACCAGCCCAGGTGACCCAGGCATTGTCAATTCCCTGAGCTTATTCCTGAAGTTGTTCCGTGTGCTCCTGGGGAGGGAGTTCCTTGGACCGTATGTGATGGGATTTATGACTTGTATGTCCTTTACTTCCTTTTCACGCTGGAGGGACAGTGCCATAAGTTGGCTACATTTCAGTGGCTCCCTTGCATGATAGGATGTTTTCTTTACCACTTTCAGTCTGTGACCAGCAGAGTCTCTCATGGGGCAATGATGAAATCCATGGTCAATGACAGAAATGCTTTTGTTTGGCTAGTAGTTAGGATTCTTGAGACACTGATCACAAGCTCAAAGCATCCAGGATTGGGTTGGAATGATAACAGTTGTTCTATTTATTAGAAGGGGCTTGGCACAGCTCAGTGAGTATTGATTGTTTTAAAAGCCGGAAATCTTAGGTGCAAGTCCCAGTTCTGTCACTTAACCCTCAGTGCAACTTTGAGCAAGTTGTCGGGTTTTAGAACTGAAAGGGACCGTCTAGGTCCTCCCTTGACTTGAGGTCCATAGAGGTTGAGTGCAGCCACAGGCGGGGTGAGAGGATTCCATTCTTCACTTCTGGTTGAGGGACCACCCTGCTATCTAGCCACTTACCTGCTCTGTGCTTCTGCTTCCTCACCTGGACAGTATGGATGAAATAGTGTGTGTGTGAGCGCATTTTTGAGACTCATTAAGATGTAAAGCAAATGTAAAGAGTGTCATTATCTTTGAAATGGTAGGAAGTAAGTACAGGCAAATAACCTGGATCGTATTTATTTTCTCCTACTTTAGTATATGAGAAATCGAGTCCGAGGTGCAGTTTTGTAAGTCTTCAGTGGAAATCCATCCCGTTTCTTTATTTATCCCCACCTTCTCTCTCTGCAGGATGAGGCAGGATTAATCTGTGATATTAGGAAGAATTCACCTAAGTTTTTATACGTTCTAGCATTCCATTTTTAGTGGCAGTATATACATGAAACGTATTTGTCTCTGTCTTGCTGAGCTCGTGGTAATAAAATGTAGAGCTGAAAAGACCTATGACAAGGATCCAGCAAGGTGGCGACTACCTAAACTTAGGGTCTGCTGTGCAGAAAGGAGAGTTGGGTGGATTTATTGTCCTGCTAAGCGAGCGCCTCAGTAAGTGCTGTGACTGGAGGCCGTGGGGAGGCGAGGCGAGAGAGTGGTGTAACCTCATCTCAACCAGCTCATGTAGATAAACTCCATTCTGTTGTTTTAGTTAACCGTGACTAAGAGAAACCCAATTTACTCATACCAGCACTTGCAGTAAAAGAACCACAAAATAATTATCGTCGACATAGTGTAGAACCCTGTGGTGACATCCAAATGCATCAAGGTAGTTTAGCAACAGGGTCACCCTTAAATTGGCTGGTTCGTTCACACATTTGCCGTGTCAAAGCAGTCATGGAAACCTCAAGGCTCGTACCAAATAACAGACTCTTCCTAGGTAATGTCCCTGTGCCCAAGGTCTCACTTTGTGGAAGTGACCAGTGTAGACAGAAAAATGTAATTTAAGCTAAAACTAAGAAGAACAAAAGTCTTAAAGAACAGAAGTAACGAATGGTAAACGGTGCAGGATAGTGGGCAGAGTGCAGGCTTGCTGCAGACCTGGTCTCAGGCTTGACTCGGCCCTGTGAGTTCTGCCACCTTAGGCAGGAATTTTACTAGCTTTCCAGGAGTCAGGTAGTGACAAATAGCCCAGCAGCGTTTTCTTAGACCCCAGTTTGGAGCAAGTTCCCTGTTCAGCTTTGTTGGAGGTCACCCTAACTTGGAAAAAACCTGCTTTTCCCGATAAAATTTCTAAGATCCATGTTCAAGTCCGTAGGCCTTAAACATTGTATTCTGACTCCCTGCCAGCTGACTTCTTATCTCATGGACCCTGGCTGCTTGCTCAGATGCCCGGCCCCCTCACTCAGACGCATGCAGACACGCATGTTTTGTCCACTGCACCCAAGCTGAGAGTGGCCGTGGGTGATATTCGACAGCTGTGTGCTTGTTGCCCGCTTGGCTTTGGCCCAAGTATCTGTGCTTTTCCCTGCGTACTTCCTCTAGGTTAGGCCACTTACCTGTGCATTTGAGACCCTATCAAAGACGGACTTTCATAAGCCAGGCAGATAGGGTGGGAATGAACTGGAATCATTTATGGCAGCTACAGAACACAGAGTACGGTGAATAGCAGAGCCAGACTGGAGAAAAATGAAACAAGAGCAGACAGGTCCGTTCGTCTCCCCAGCAACTGTCAGGCCTCTGGGGCCTGAAGGGGACTGTTCATCCTGTAATGTAAAAGCAACAACAACGAAGGGCTTCAGGCGTGAACACACGTTTTGAAGTCTTGTCAGTTTTACTGAAACTGTCTTACATTGATAACGTATTCAAATATAGTTAATAGTATAAAACATAAGTGCGGGTCTATCAGACATGTAATTGGGCCTACCATTTTCTGTAGTTTTTTTCTTCTGTCCAAATAGAATAGATTCCAACTGCACTGAAATTAAAAAGTGGACAAAAATAGAAAACCTTTCTCTAAATATTGAAGTTTATTCAAATACGTTTTAAATGTCATGCTGCACTTATCATTTTTCTACGAAAATAGGAAGAGCCCTCATCTCTAATTTTCTGTGAAACTGTGTTTAGGTGCAAGCTCTCACTTTCTTGCAATTCGTATGACGGAAGGAGCAAGTTTTCTTACAAAGAGAGAGCAGAAGGTGATGTGCTGGCCAAACATGTACCTCAGGCATCATAGATAATCCCTAACCAAATTAACAGGCAAGGAGAGGGGAGGGATTTTCCCCATTAGGGCAAGCCTTTTTTCTGACCACTGGTGCTGAAGATTTGGGTGATGATTGTTGTTCTAATATCAAATAATAGCTTCTCGTGCACAATTTGGGAAAACCGAGTATTTTCTGAAAAGCTGACACTAGGAGGCGCTACTAAGCAGTGATTTAGTCACTGCTTCCCATTCTCATCTCCAGGTCTTAACAGGCAGAAGAGTCACCTAGTGAGCTTGTTAAAAATGCATATTGTAGGTTGGCTGGCCTCTAGAAATAGTTATTTTTTAACAGGCCCCTAGATAACTGCAATTTCAGAAACACTGACTAGGTCATTAGACTTGAAAGAATTCACCTTTCTGAAGTTAGGGTGGTCTTCCCCCTTTGAGAGAGTTGCAAAAGCAATTGATGAGGATATGGAAGGATTTCAGTTTCCAGCAGCTTTGCTGCCAAAGGAATTCTCCTAAATCCCCACCAGTACAGCTTTTGACTCGCCTGGTTGACTTTTCATAATCAGGAGTCCTAGCTGCAAGCTTGAGTGATACCAAGAAGTTGTATTTTTTCTCTTTTTTAGTAATTTCCATTTTATGTTTTTTTTAATGTATATATCAATTGAAAGTATACCTTCATATTGACTTTTCCTTTTTTAACCATGTGCTGGTTAAAAACTGGTAAAAATAGTATGTAGCCACAATACCTCGTTCACCAGTTATGTTTAGGGCAAATGGATGTGGAGGGTATGGAAGTCAACTTTCAGTAACTCCTTGGGGCTGACCATCGCGCTTCTCTCAGTATTTGAGCCGCACACATATGCACATACTTTAGTGGGCATTAAAACCTTTACCCGGATCACATGTACTCTGGGAGAAGTTAAGTTTTCCAAAAATTTGGCTGACCAATTTATTCAAAAAAAGCCTACCTACCTGTGTCTTATAGTCATCTCACAAGCACATCCATTGCTAGGATAAATCCAGAGTGGACTCTGTCTCACCATCTATTCTTCATTTTTAGTATAGCTTTTACTCATGAGAAATCAAGGTAACTACTTCATATTTTCTCAGCTTAAAAATACTTGCTTTGGGTTCTGAATCAAGATGGCAGGTAGGAAGATCCTGAGCTCACCTCCTCCCGTGGACACACCAATACTACAACTACATATAGAACAACGATCTCTGAGAACGACCTGAAGACTAGCAGAGCAGATTTCCTGCAACTAAGGATATAAAGAAAAGGCCACATTGAGATGGGTAGGAGGGACAGAGATGTGGTCTAGTCAGAAGCCACCCGCCTGACTTATGGGTGTGATGACCCATAAGCTGAAGGGATATCACAACCGTGCAGGTCCCCCATGAGGAGCAAGTGGTCCGAGCCCCACGTAGGGCTCCCCAGCCTGGGGAACCTGAAATTGGGAAGACGAACCCCCGTAACATATGGCTTTGAAAATCAATGGGGCTAATGTCCAGGAGAGCTGGAGGGCTGTAGGAAACCGAGACTCTGCTCTTAAAGGGCTCATGTATGATTCACTCACTGAATCCCAGCGCAGAGGCAGTAGATTGAAAAGTGCTCATACAAGAGGGAGATTCATTGATAATTTTACGGCTCTGCTGGAGGGGCAGGGATCTGGTTGAATTTCCTCCAGGGACAGAAGTGCTAGTGCCTTTTTTTTTTTTTTTTTTTTTAAATTCTTCTTCCACCCATCTGGGCTAGCACTGATGGGTGCCATTTCTGTCACTATCCATCAACCTAGCTAACACACTATGCCCCACCCCAGCATTCCCTTGAATGCTGCCTGCCCCACCCCAGCCAGCCCCTCCAAAGCAGTTCCCGCTCTGCCTCACTTGGCAGGTCACCTTGGCTAGCACTGGCACCCCTCCAAAGCAGCTGCCACTTTGCAGGGCCAGCCTTGCACACCAGTACACCCACAGCAATCCGCAGCCAGGCTTCGCAGACAGCCAGGCTGGGGGCCAGCCCCACCAATCACTATGCCCGTTAACAATTGTGGCCCAACTATAGCAGGAAGATTGCAGCCCATGTGGGATATACCCCTGGAGCACCTAGCTTTAGTGACCAGGAGGATTGCGCCACTGGGCCCCACAGGACACCTACACAAAGCCAGTCTTTCAAGACCAGGAGACATGGCTGATATACCTAATCCATAGAAACAGCACAGAGAGGTAAAATGAGGAGACTTAACGAAACAACAGGGCAAAACCCCACAAAAAGAACAAAACGCAACAGAGATACAAAATTTACCAGATAGAGTTTAGGGTAATAGTCTTAAAGATGCCCTCTGAACTCAGGAGAAGAATGGATGAACTCAGTGAGAACTGCAACAAAGAGATAAAAATATAAAAAAGGACCAATTGGATCTGAAGACTGTAATAACTGAAATGAAAAACACCCTGGCAGGAATCAACAGCAGATTAGAGGATGCAGACGAATGGATCAGCAATCTGGAAGACCGGGTAGTAGAAGTCACCTAACAGGAACAACAAAAAGAAAAGAGAATTTAAAAAACTGAGGTTAGTTTAAGGGAACCCTGGGACAACATCAAGCATACTAGCATTTGCTCTATAGGAGTCCCAGAAGGAGAAGAGAGAGAGGAAGGGACAGAAAACCTGTATGAAGAGATAATGGTTGAAAACTTTCCTAACCTGGCTAAGGAAATAGACATCCAAGTCCAGGAAGCACAGAGTTCCCCAAATTAGGTGAGCTCAAAGAGACCCACTGTCAGACACATTGTAATTAAAATGTCAAAAGTTAATGACAAAGAGAGACTCTTGAAAGCAGCAAGAGAAAAACAACTAGATACATAAAAGGGAACCCATATAAGACTGTCGTCTGGTTTTACAGCCAAAACTTGACAGGCCAGAAGGGACTGGCATGATATATTCAAAGTGCTGAAGGAAAAATACTTGCAACCAAGAGTACTCTATCCAGCAAGGTTATCATTCAGAACTGAAGGGGAGATAAAGTTTCCCAGACAAGCAAAAGCTGAACTTTAACTTTTAACTCCTTTAGTTCATCACCAATCAACTGGTCTTGCAAGAAATGTTAGAAGGATTTCTTTAAATGAAAAAGAAAAAGTCATAACTAGAAACAAGAAAATTATGAAAGAAAAAAAATCTCACTATAGTAAAGGCAAACATATAGTAAAGGTAGCAGATCAACCACCTATAAGGCTAGTATGAAGGTTAAAAGACAGCAAACTCATCTATATCTAAAGTAAATGGTTAAGTTTTACACAAAGTAAAAAGATGTAAAAGATGACATGAAAAACATAAAATGTGGGGCAGGGGAGTAAAAATATAGTGCTTTTAGAATGTGCTCAAAATTAAGCAACCAGCAACTTAAAATAGACTGCTGTATACATAGGTTGTTATATATGAACATCATGGTAACCCCAAATCAAAAACCTGTAACACATACACAAAAAAATAAAGAGAAAGGAATACAAACATAACACTAAAAATAGTCGTCAAAGCCCAAGGAAAGAAGAGAAGAAAGGAATGAAAACTCCAAAAACAGAAAACAATGAACAAAACAGCAGTAACTACATACCTATCCATAACTACTTTAAATGTAAATGGACTAAATGCTCCAATCAAAAGACATAGAGTGGCTGAATGGGTAAAACAAACAAACAAAAAAAACACCAAGACCCATATATATGCTGCCTACAACAGACTCACTTTAGATCTAAAGACACACACAGGCTGAAAGTGAGGAGATGGAAAAAAGATACACCATGCAAATGGAATATATCACACAAAATAGATTTTAAAACGAAGACTGTAATGAGAGACAAATGCATTACATAATGATAAAAGGATCAATCCAACCAGAGGATATAACACTTTTAAATATATACACACACCCAACATAAGAGCAGTTAAATACATAAAGCAAATATTTACAGACATAAAGGGAGAAATTGACAATAACACAATAATAGTACGGATTTTTAACACTCTACTTACATCAGTGGATAGATCATCTGGACAGAAAATTAATGGAACACTGGCCTTAAAACATTAGACCAGATGGACTTAATATATATATAATAATATATATACATACATATATATGTATGTATGTGTGTGTGTGTGTATATATATATATATATATATATATAAAAGAGGGCGAAAGAGAGAGAAAATTCCATCTGAAAGCAGCAGAATACACATTCTTTTCAAGTGTATATGGCATATTCTCCAGAATAGATCACATGTTAGGTCACAAAACAAGTCTCAGTTAATTTAAGAAGATTGAAGTAATATCAGGTATCTTTTTCAACCACAATGATATGAAACTAGAAACCAACTACAGGGGAAAAAAAAAACTGGAAAAAACACAAACACATATAGTCTAAGCAGCATGCTTCTGAACAACCAATGAGTCAATGAAGACATTAAAGAGCAGATAAAAAAAAATACCTTGAGACAAATAAAAACGGAAATACAATATTCCAAAATCTATGGCGTGCAGCCAAAGCAGTCCTAAGTGGGATGTTTTAAGTGATATAGGTGTACCTCAGGGAACAAGAAAAATCTCAAATAAACCACCTAACCTTGCACCTAAAGGAACTAGAAATAGAAAAACAAAGCCCAAGATTAGTAGAAGGAAGGAAATAATAAAGATCAGAGTGGACATAAATGAAATAGAGACTTAAAAAACAATAGAGGGCTTCCCCGGTGGTGCAGCAGTTGAGAATCCACCTGCCAGTGCAGGGGACATGGGTTCGAGCCCTGGTCTGGGAAGATCCCATATGCCCAGAGCAACTAAACCCGTGCGCCACAACTACTGAGCCTGTGCTGTAGAGCCCATGAGCCACAACTACTGAGCCCACGTGCTGCAACTACTGAAGACTGTGCACCTAGAGCCCGTGCTCCGCAGCAAGAGAAGCCACCACAATGAGAAGCCTGTGCACCGCAACGAAGAGTAGCCCCCACTCTCCACAACTAGAGAAAGCCCACACGCAGCAACAAAGACCCTACACAGCCAAAAATAAATAAATAAAATAAATAAAATTTAAAAAAACAGTAGAAAAGATCAATGAAACTAAAAAATTGAATCAGTCATCAAAAGACTCCCAACAGACAAAAGTCTAGGACCAGACAGCTTCACAGGTGAATTCTACCAAACATTTAAAGAAGAGTTCATACCTTTTCCACCCAAAAAATTGAAGAGGAAGAAACGCTTCCAGACTCACTCTATGAGGCTAGCATTACCCTGATATCAACACCAGATAAGATAAAGACATTACAAAAAAACATAATGATGAACATAGATGCAAAAATCCTCAACAAAATATTAGCAAACCGAATTCAATAGTACATTAAAGAATCCATACACCACGATCAAGTGAGATTTATCCCACGGATGCAAGGATGATTCAGTATCTGCAAGTCAATCAATGTGATATACCACATTAATGCAATGAAGGATAAAAGCATATGATCATCTCACAGATGCAGAAAAATTATTTGATAAAATTCAACATCCTTTATGATACAACTTCAACAAAGTAGGTATAGAGGGAACATACCTCAACATAAAAAAGGCCGTGTGTGACATACCCACAGCTAACGTAATACTCAGTGGTGAAAAGCTAAAAACTTTTCCTCTAAGATTAGGAATAAGACAAGGATACCCTCTATCACCACTTTTATTCAACATAGTACTAGAAGTCCTAGCCACAGCAGTTAGGCGAGAAAGAGGAATAAAAGGCATCCAGATTGGAAAGGAAGAAGTAAAACTGTCACTATTGCAGATGATGTGATACTATATATAGAACACCCTAATGACTCCACCAAAAGCTATTAGAAGTAATAAATTAATTCAGTTAAGTTGCAGGATACAAAATCAATATACAGAAACCTGTTGTATTTCTTTTTTTTAAAAAAATAATTTATTTATTTTTGGCTGCGTTGGGTCTTCATTGACGCATGCGGGCTTTCTCTAGCTCTGGCGAGTGGGGGCTACTCTTCGTTGAGGTGCGCAGGCTTCTCATTGTCGTGGCTTCTCTTGTTGCGGAGCATGGGCTCTAGGCGCGTGGGCTTCAGTAGTTGTGGCGCCCTGGCTTAGTTGCTCCGCGGCATGTGGGAATCTTCCCAGACTAGGGCTTGAACCCATGTCCCCTGCCTTGGCAGGTGGATTCTTAACCACTGTGCCACCAGGGAAGCCCACCTGTTGCATTTCTGTACACTAACAATGAACTATGAGGAAGAGAAATTAAGAAAACAGTCCTATTTATAATTGCACCAATAAGAATAAAATACCTAGGAATAAATTTAACCAAGGTAGTGAAAGATCTATAGTCTGAAAACTATAAAACACTGATGAAAGAAACTGAAGACAACACAAATAAATGGAAAGATATCCTGTGCTCATGGATTGGAAGAATTAATATTGTTAGAGTGTTCATACCACCCAAAGCAATCTATAGATTGAATGCAATCCCTGTCAAAATACCGATGGTATTTTTCACAGAACTGTAACTAGTAATCCTAAAATTTCTGTGTAACTACAAAAGACCCCAAATGGATAAAACAATCTTAAGAAAGAAGAACAAAGCTGGAGGTATCATTCTCCCTGATTTCAGCCATACTACAAAACTATATTACTATAGTAATCAAAACCAGTATGGTACTGGCACAAACATAGACATATAGATCAATGGAACAGAGTAGAGGACCCAGAAACAAACCCATGTTTATATGGTCAATTAATTTTTGACAAAGGAGCCAAGATTATACAGTGAGGAAAAGACAGTCTCTTCAGTAAACAGTGTTGGGGAAATTGGTCAACTATATGCAAAAGAATCACACTGGACTACTTTCTCACACCAGAAACAGAAATAAACTCAAAATGGATTAAAGACCTAAATGTAAGACCTAAAATCATAAAGCTTCTGGAAGAAAACATAGGCAGTATGCTCTCTGGCATCAGTCTGAGCAACCCTTTTGGGGTATGTCTCCTCAGGCAAGGGAAATACAAGCAGAAATAAACTATATCAAACTAAAAAGCTTTTGCACAGTGAAGGAAACTGTCAACAAAGCAAAAAGCCTGCCTATTGAATTGGAGAAGATATTTGCAAATGATTTATCCAATAAGGGGTCAATATCCCAAATATACAAAGAACTCATACAACTTAACATAAACAAGCAAACAAACAAATAAACAACCCAATTAAAAAATGGGCAGAGGACCTGAATACACATTTTTCCAAAGAAGACCTACTGAAGGCCAACAGGCACATGAAAAGTTGCTCAACATCACTAATCATCAGGGAAGTGCAAATCAAAAAACCACACTGAGATATTACCTCACATCTGTTAGAATTGCTATTATCAAAAAGACAACAAATAAGAAGAAGTGTTTGTGAGGATGTAGAGAAAAGGGAACCCTCGTGCACTGTTGGTGGGAACATACATTGGTGCAACCACTGTGGAGAACAGTGTGAAGATTCCTCAAAAAATTAAAAATAGAGGGACCATACAGTCCAGCACTTCCACTCCTGGGTATTTATCTGAAGAAACCAAAAACACTAATTTGAAAAGATATATTCACCCCTACGTTCACTGCAGCATTATTCACAATAGCCAAGATATGGAAGCAACCTAAGTGTCCATCAATGATAGATGAATGTATAAAGATGTGGTATCTATTCACTTTCGAATACTACTCAGCCATAAAAAAGACTGAAATCTTGCCATTTGCAACAACATTGAGGGTATTATGCTAAGTGGAATAAATCGGACACAGACAAATACCATACGATTTCACTTATATGTGAAATCTAAAAAACGAAAAATAAATGAACAAAAAAACAGAAACAGACTCATAGATGCAGAGAACAAAGTGGTGGTTGCTAGAGAGGAGAGTTGTTGGGGGATTGGGCAAAGTAGGTGAGGGAGATTAAGAGGTACAAACCGCCAGTTATAGAATAAGTCACAGCATAAGGAATATGGTCAATAATATTGTAATAACTTTGTATAGTGACAGATTGTTGCTAGACTTAGCATAGTGATCAATTCGTAATGTATATAAATGTGGAATCACTATGTGGTACACCTGAAACGAATACAGTATTGAATGTCTGCTACACTTCAATAAAAAATTACTTGTTTTATTTCTGACTAAGTAAAGTAGCAGTTGTTTTGGTTTAATCCATCATTTAGAACTAAACACATTTTAGGATGACTGAGATTTTTCCGACACGTGTTAATGAAGATTTCTTCTCTCCATCAGAAACTGAAAGGACGTTAGTTGCTGTTGTACTATTTTGTAATTACCAAATGTTTAAAGAAATTTGTTAATTTCTTTATGACCGGAAGTATGCTATTAGTTTTCTTTTTCTTCAGTTTAACTGGAAATTGCCAGAAGATGGCTTTGGAGCTTTTTGTCATGATGACGAAGCGCTAGGAAAACAAGTGAATTTCAGATGTCTCTGGTCCCAGCCGTCTGTGCTTAGATTTTGTTTTTCTACATCCCTGATTCAGAGGTTCTATTTTTATTTTGAATAAAATAATTGTGTATTAATACTCCCAGACTGCAATAATGTACATGACTCAGACTTTGTCTTTAGAAGGTTTTTGTTGTTGTTGTTGATTTTGGGTAAAAACTATATTGCCTCCTGTAACCATGTGTTCAAAACTTTCATTGAGAACAGTAGAACCACTGTTGACCAGTTCAGGCTCTCCCTGGCAGGTTTGAGCTAAATGCAGAAGGTCCATGCTGTTAAACTGGAGCCTTTTTATTAGACAGGGAGTCGTTCAACAACAACAATGCTAACAATGCCGTATTTTTTATGGAGCTTTTGGTTTAGAGAGTGCAGCCTCAACATTGTTTCATTCTACAGCATTAGACACCAACCCTGAGAGGTAGGCAAGGCAGGTGTTACATATGAGGAAGACTGAGAGGCTCAGGGACCTGGCTGAGGATTGGAACCAGTGTCAGGACCTGTGCTGTAACGCAGGCGTCTTGATTTCAGCTCAGCAGCGCCCTTGCTGCAGTTCGGCCGTCCTGTGCTGTAGACTCATGAAGGGGAGCCGTGCTGAAGTCAGGGGATACAGAGACTGGATCAGCTTTAGTTCAAGCCTTGATACTGGTTCTTCTCGTTGGTTCTTACTGTCAGCGTTGCTGAAGGGCAGGGTTTCCCAGAAGGTACTCCCTGCAACACTACATGGTGTTAATAGATGTTGAGGGGGGAAGGGAGGGCTGGGGGTTGATGATCGTCATGTCACATGTTTGAATACATTTGGGAAACACCTGATGAAACATATGATTATAAAGCAAGTTGTTTTTTTTTTTCTACTGCATCCTTCTTAGAGTTTTTTATGTGGTAATGGACATGGTATATCTTCAAAGCGTCTCTGACTTATTTGACTGTGGACGCCTCTTTTTGAAAAACCACCTATTTATGCCTCTTAAAACAAGCTGAGGAACACTGCTCTAGTAGGCAGAGTAACAGATTTCTCTAATCTATCTGAAGTTAACAAGTTAGTTTTCTAGGTCTTCCTATGTCCTAAACATTTTATGTTTTAAGGAAAATATATTACCAGAATAAAACTAAACGAATAGAACAGCAGTGTCCAAGCCATGCCTCACTGGCTGGGTCTTCAGTATAACAGAGAATTGTTGTCATTTCTTTTCCCATTCTGTTCTCTGGCATGTGATTTGATGGGCAAGTGAATATTAGGATGGAGGCTAGAATATAAGGTAGAAAAGTTCTGACTCATCAGATTCTTACAGATTATCTCCACTCTGGTTGAAATTAACCAAATCAAAATTCCTGTCAGCTCCACTTGGCCCAGCGGACACCAGTGTCCTTCACCTGGCTAGGGTCTTTGACTTCAGATGGGCGCCCTCCTCCCCAGGCTGCCCTCTACCTGGCTTTTGCGCATAGTTTCGTAGAAGCCTTTCTTACCAGAGCAAACAAGCTGCTTCATGCATTCAGCGGTTATTGGGTGTGCTTTTCTCACCATTATTACCTGCAGCCCTAGACACCTTCCATCTCATTCTTACTTGAGCCCACTGTTTCTCCAAATCTCTGAGCTCTTTCACCACTTGGCATCCAAATTCATCAGCAAGTTCTCTGCATGAAATACCTTTACCTTTCTTCTGTGGGGATAATAGTTTTGCTTAAACCACGCCAGGCAATTGAAGGAGTCACTTCATTTTATTCACCCTTACAAATTCTGTGTTCCGGGACTTCCCTGGTGGCGGAGTGGTTAAGAATCCTCCTGCCAATGCAGGGGACACGGGTTTGAGCCGTGCTGCGGGAAGATCCCGCATGCCGCGGAGCAACTAAGCCACAGCTTAGTTGTGCCACAACTTAGTTGTGCCACAACTACTGAGCCTGCACGCCTAGAGCCCGTGCTCCACAACAAGAGAAGCCGCTACAACGAGAAGCCCGCACACCACAACGAAGAGTAGCCCCCGCTCGCCGCCCGGGACTTCCCTGGTGGCGGAGTGGTTAAGAATCCTCCTGCCAATGCAGGGGACACGGGTTTGAGCCGTGCTGCGGGAAGATCCCGCATGCCGCGGAGCAACTAAGCCACAGCTTAGTTGTGCCACAACTTAGTTGTGCCACAACTACTGAGCCTGCACGCCTAGAGCCCGTGCTCCACAACAAGAGAAGCCGCTACAACGAGAAGCCCGCACACCACAACGAAGAGTAGCCCCCGCTCGCCGCAACTAGAGAAAGCCCGAGTGCAGCAACGAAGACCCAACGCAGCCAAAAATTAATTAATTGAAAAAAAACTGTCACAAGAATTAAAAAAAGAAAATTATGGGTTCAGTTGAAAGGGAAGGATGCTAAGGCAGCATGAAAAGGATTCAAATGATTTTTGTGGGTAGGGGCCTTTTGGTGGTTTTTTGGTGACTATCATGATATTTGGAATTCCCTATCATAGATTTTAATTTTTAAAAATGTGAGATCACTTTAACTTTACCTATTTAGGTAATATAGTATGATTTGAGAGTCTTGGATTTTTTTTTATTAGTAGTGACTATAAAGTATGTCATGAAGTTACAAGGTAAAGACTTTCTTTTACTTAAGGTGACATTGATTGTTGAAAATTTTTGTTGGCACCTTTAGAAAGGACCCTTTCTGACTCATTGATTATAGCAGCTAAGAAAGACTGCATGGGAGTGAGCCAAGTCCTTTGTCTGTAACCAGGTCAGAGGAATTCTATGAACTTACTTGGCTGAGGTGGAGGTTTGATGACCTTTAGCCATGCAGGTCTGGTGATTTTTCTTTCTTTGATATTAGCACTTTACCCCAGTCCAAGTGTTTTTTGCTGTTGTTGTTGTTGAGTGAATTAATCTTAGAATTTTTCACTTTTAAAATCAAGAAGCTTCTGAATTTTCGAATTCTCTAAATGAATACCCACTTTCTAAGTGGGCATAACATTGACCTTCTTTAAGTATTTGGAAATGTGTGATGTGTTTATTTCTGACTTCCGCCTCCTTTATCACTGTTTCTCTTCTTCAGTAATGTTAAATTTTGCATTCTGACATGGACAAGGAAGTTTGCCCTGAATAAATACAGTAAATAAATGGTCTTTCTCTTCCTGGCAAGAATTCCGAGCACTTTGTTTTTGATGTCACACACACAAAAAATGCCATCTTAAAAATATTGGTGCACTTGGATTTTAGTTTTAAATTCTAAAAGTCTAATTTGAATGCATATATTATTTTCCCACTCATTTAAAAGTAATAATAGGCAAAAGGTTTGATGCTTTTTACTTTGCAGTATTGTTTCAGCCTTAAGCAAATATATAACAAAGCTACTTCTTGTGAGAAAACAAAAGTTTCTTTTCTTCTTGGTTAAAGGAGGTGTTTGTGTGAATGTTTACAGAATCTATATATTTTTAAATATATTTGTAATTGCAAATTTTAATTGGTGATAAATTACTAATCAGTGAGCATTGGTAACTTTGGTTCTTATCAGTCCATTCCTAGAAATACCCCCTCATTGCCCTTCCATAGCATTCTCATTTTTGAAGAGAAAAATCAATGAAGAGAGGTATTATATTACTTGACAAACAACTGCTGGGCAACGAGCAAATCCATTTTTTAACAGTTTGCATTTGTTCAGATTCCTAAATCTTTGAATGTAGTTTTCTTATATAAAAGCTATGCAGGCAGCATAGCTTCCCACACACCCGTTTGAATTATTTTGCTTCTTGTTTGAATCTGTTAATAGGTATCCATTACAATAATGTTTGTTTTAAGTTTATCTTAAGTTAAATCTCCACAGGTCATAAGGAGTATACTAAAATGCTCTTAAGTGACTCGTGACTGTGTTACCATGATTTGCTATAACAACGTTCATTAACTATATTCATGTTGCTGCTTTGACAGAGATCCCTGAGGCTAAATGACTTGTAAACTCCCGCTACTTTTATTTTTGAAAATAGACTCCTTTTTGTTTGGTTATTGAGACTAAATGACCTTTCGTAATAAAAGTTAAAACAGGTGCCTACGTCCCTCTGGACCCCTGTGTTCTTCTTTTAGCATTAGCCCATTAGAAGCTTTTGAGTGGGAAAATAGCACAAGACATTTGAACAAACTGGGCTCAGGAACATAACTCTTGGCTCAGAAAACTCTTGTGTCATAAATAATAATTTGGTTTGAAACTATTTGTAGACCAGCTAATAGAGGATTATATAGACAATATGCTCATTAAAATAGTTTAGGGAATGCAGACACTAGTAGATACGTATTTGAGGGCAGGAACTACTCAAGCTTATGCTTCTAGAAGCTCCTCAAGGCAGACCTCTACCCCTGGCAAAGTCCTAGCACGCAGTAGGCACTCAACGGATGTTACAAGGGTTGGAAGAGTGAGTGCTCTGAGAGCCACAGCCAGGGGAGTGTGATTTGGGAAGAAGACAGTGTGGAACGGAGCTGGGAGCCCGAGTGGAGAGTCAGCATCCACGTGGGCGTGGGAGGTGCCTACCTGGGGAAGAGGTTGAGTTGTAATGTCTAATTACAACTATAAGTAATACATGTTATGATATAAGTAATATCACAGGTTATAACTATATCATGTATATGTGTGATGTCTATACACACATGCACACACAACATAGAATGCCGTTTGTTGCTAATCAGAGTCATGTACACTATAGGCCATATATCTCACATTAAAGCAATCCTATCCTGTCCCTTAATTCAGCGGTCCCCAACCTTTTTGGCACCAGGGACTGGTTTCGTGGAAGGCAATGTTTCCATTGGTGGGGGGCGTGGTTCAGGCAGTAATGAGAGCAATGGGGAGTGGCAGATGAAGCCTCGCTCGCTCGCCCACTGCTCACCTCCTGCTGTGCGGCCTGGACCGGTACCAGTCCGCAGCCCGGGGGTTGGGGGCCCCTGCCTTAACTAGTGCCTTTTTTTCTACTACATTCACCTGTTGATAAACCGTTAGTCTGAAGATCGTAAAATTATCATTAAATCTGCAAGCGTCCCTTGTCTGCATATGGTGCACCATTTGCAAATCTCTCATAAATTCAATCACCAAGATTATTTTACTGTGAATATGCTTTACTTCCTTCATTAATCATGAACAGTTCTTGAGTGTGTGCTGTGTGTCAGGCGCTCTTCAGTGCAGTGGGCTGGAAGACAAGGCTTCCCAGACAACCCTGTGCAGACACGTGCTGGGAACTTAGACCATAGTGTCTGCGTGCATTTGGAAGCAACTGAGGGATTTGAGGCATAGAAGGGGCATGATTATTTTTGCAATTTAGAAAGATCCTTTGGCTGCAGGAAATATGGAAGTAAGAATGAAGGCAGGAGGAGGAGGCAATAGGCAATTCAGTGAAGAGGCTGTTGTTCCAGAGAGGCATGGAAAGTCTGAGCCAAGGTTGTGGCAGAGAGCTGGAGCGACAGGAACAGATTTGAGTGATACCAGGGGGTGGGGTGGATGCCCCAGGACTCAGGGTCTGACTCGGCTTAGGCAGCTGCATGAGTGGATGGTAGTGTGGTTCCCTAGGCTGAGGAATGCCGAGGGAGGAGCAGATCTGTGGGTACTGATCAGTTCAGCAGTGAAGTACCAGCTTGCAAAATGTGCGCGTCGTCCTGGGCCTTCCCTGCAGTCGCACTTTTTAACTTTGTTCCCACTCGCTGTATATCCACTTGCCTCTCATTTCATTGCTGTTTCTATTAATTGGTCTTTTTAACGCTTCGCCTGATGCTGTGAGGTCCTCTTTTTGTGGACCTATCCACGTCTGCCAAAGCCTTTCTCCCCTGGAGCCGTGTCTTCCTGCGAAGGCTCCTTCGTTGTAACTTGGCTACTTTCTCCTGTCACTTCATGTGATTGAAGGCTTTTTCCCTTGAGTCTCATTAGAATCCCTGTAGACGGGAGCCTGGTGGGTTTGGCGGGGAGGAAGCTTGAGAGAGGCACAGGGACCATGTGGAGGTGAAAGGGATGAAGGAAGGAGCTGGGCGAGTGGCAGAGAGAACTCAGAAAATGCCGCCTGGGATTGCTTCAGAGTCACGGGCCACGCCTGCGCCTGGAACAGCCTGGAACGACAGCAGTCTGCCCTAAGTGCAGCTATCCTGGAGGAAAGAGCGCTCGGCCCTAAGCCTGTGGGGCTTTTTCTGTGTGTGTGTGTGTGTGTGTGTATGTGTGTGTGAGTGTGTGTGTGTGAATTTCAAATGTTTTTTTAAATTATAAAAGCAGTAAATATTCGCTGTAGAAAAACTATTGCCTATAGGTATGCATTAAGAAGAAGAAAAAAGCCATGCTCCAGACACCCAGCGGTAACCATACTTAAACCTTGGAGTGGGGAGGGCCGTGCGTGCTAGAGACGGTGTCCACCACTTCCTGGCCGTCTCAAAAGCAGGATCACAGTGTACATACTGTGGTGCACCTTTTTAAAACTTCGCACATTTTGTCTCTTGAGGAGCTTGCGTTTTTAGCTCTGCCACGGAGCCTGAGGAGCTTGCTGCTCATGGGCCCCAAGCCCCCTGGCTGTGCTCTGAAGACGCCTCGCTGGACCACTGCTCTCTTGACAGTGGAGGGAGCTCGTCCGGCCTGCCACCCCACCTTGTTAGCCCTCTGTTCTTCTCTTTACCTAGCATCCCCTTAGTCCTGCTTGTCAGCTATGGAGGAGATAGGATTTTTCACTCCCCCAGCATGTTTTGATGGCCTAAAAGTTGCCTGGTAATCGAGGGAAAGAAGGAGCTGGCTGGAAGGGGTGAGGCTGGCAGGAAGCTGTCCTGGGCTGGGCCCCTTTAACGAGCCCACGAGCAGTTTCCATTCCCCGCCTCCACCTTCATCCTGTGCTCTTCTCTACCCCTCATCCTGCTTTTCCCAGTCTCCTCAGTTCCCTGGTATTACATAATATTCCTGTTAGGCTCAGTTCCTGTTTTGCTAGCAAGAGGAATTGTGACTCTTTCAGGGAAAAACCCTGTTCTAACATTAGCAGTGGCTCTTGGTGGCCAATCCATGATCTCATATGGGAAACACACCGCTTTGCTGGCTTCTGTGTTCCCGTCCGAGTCAGTGCACAGATGGGATTACCTTTCTGCCTCGGTTGGGTTCCCCTCTGCCTTGTCCCTTCTGTGGGAGTCCGAGGTGGTATCTCTTAGGATGATGGAACTGCCAGCTTCAGTGCGGCCAGTTAGTGATCACTTTCACTCACGAGTAGGTGCCTTGGGTTACTCACTACACTCCGGAGACAGTTCTCCTAATATACTGGCAGACAAGACGTACATTCACTTTTTAAAACATTTTATTGTGGAAAACTTAAAATGTAAGAAAAGTAGAGAGAATAGTACGGGTCCCCACCTACCTGTTCCCAGCTCAACAATGATCAGTTCAAGGGCCAATATTATGTCAGCTGTACTCCACCCACTTTCTCTCCAATTATTGAAGCAATTCCTAGACATCATGTCACTCTATCTTGTTATCTGATTTTAGCATTTCATTATACATCTCTAAAAGGTAAGGACTCTTAAACACACCATCCCAGTGCCGTTATCATACCTGAAGAATGAACCACAACTCCTGAATGTCATCACATCCAGTCAGTGTTCAAGTTTTCCTAGTTGCCTCATAATTTTTTAGTTTTTGTGTGGTGTTTGTATCAGGATCCTAAGATTTGTATATTGCAGTTAATTGATAATGTCTTTTAGACTCTTTTAACCTATAAGTTCCAATTACTCCCCTCTTTTTTCCTTGCAGTTTATTGTTGAAGAAACCTTGAATTTCTTGTCTTATAGGATTTTCCATACTCTGGATTTTGTTGATTTCATCTTCATACATTCTTTAATACATTTAACACATTCACTTTTTAAACCCTACAATGGATCCTTTTATAACATAAATTACCATCCCTGCTGAGACCCCTTTTTTAAAAAAATTTATCTATTTATTTATTCATTCATTTGTTTATTTTATTTTTGACTGCATTGGGTCTTCGTTGCTGTGCACGGGCTTTCTCAAGTTGCAGCGAGCAGGGGCTGCTCTTCGTTGCGGTGCACAGGCTTCTCACTGCGGTGGCTTCTCTTGTTGCGGAGCACGAGCTCTAGGCGTGCAGGCTTCAGTAGCTGTGGCACGCAGGCTCAGTAGTTGTGGCTCACGGGCTCTAGAGCGCAGGCTCAGTAGTTATGGCTCAGGGGCTTAGTTGCTCTGCGGCATGTGGGATCTTCCCGGACCAGGGCTCGAACCCGTGTCTCCTGCATTGGCAGGCGGATTCTTAACCACTGCACCACAAGGGAAGCCCTGAGACCCCTCTTTTATCATTTAGGAGCCCCTTGCCTGGCTCTTTACCAGGTAAATGGTTCCTGCCTTCATGTAACTCACAATGTACTCACAAAGACAGTAGTTAATATCGTAAGCTCTTCCGAAGTATTAATGTCCAGTAACAAATATTATAAAGCATAATGTCAAATATAGGCATCTGTGTTATAACACAATATATGTGTTCTTGAAAAATGTTACATTTTGCAAAATTCCATGTTAAAAATGATAGAGCTTGTGGGGAAAATCAGGTAAGAGGTAAACTGCTGAAACCTATGCAGTTTTGTAACCAAGACCACACACGTTGTCTGCCTCGCCACACCACCTCTTTCTCTCTCTGATGCAGTTTTGTAACCAAGACCACACACGTTGTCTGCCTCGCCACACCACCTCTTTCTCTCTCTGACACACACACACACACACACACACACACACACACACACACACACACACAGTTGCCTCATGAGATAATTCACTCAGACCAGGAAGACTAGTTAGGGGGAGTCTTTAAAATGCTCAAAAACAGCAGAATGAACACATTGGCTTATAGGTGGTGAGTTACTAAGGACGGAAGTGGAGCTCTGAGCTGTGGGGACGCCATTAAGTTTGGTTCCCTGGGAAGCAGACTCTCAAATGGACATTAATTAGCATGAAGGAAATGTACTGGGAGGTGCTTCTGGAGTCTTAGCTGGGAGGGGTGCCCTGGGGGAGGAATCAGGATCGGGCACGGGGAGAAGTTGGGCTGCCATGATGTAGTCATAAGTCCTCTGCTGACTCCACAGGGACCTCTTCAGAATCGCCCCAAATCTTTGCAGGGTGCTGGGCCTTCATGGCCCTGCACTGACCACTAGTCACTAGGGCCAGGCCCCTGCCCGCCAGGAGTGGGAGTGTGACCTTACGCCAGGTGGCTGCTCCCAGAGAGGACTGACCCAGGAGCAAACCCTTCAGTCCTAAAGGGCGGGTCTGGGGATACAGCGCAGCAGTTGCTGCCAGAGCTAGTTTTAATCTTCTGAAAATAGAGCTGAAAGGGTCCTGCCTGAGCAACAGCCCAACTGAGAGGTTTGGGGTTTTCTTCCTTCCTTCGGGGAGTATGTTTCTGCACACACGGCCCTGGCCCCCCGGGCCTAGGAAAAATCACACGACTTTCATGTTGTACTCTGACTGTTCCCCTGTTTACCTGGGGCAGATGAACCGCTTGGTGTTACAGAAAGAGATGCTGTCACACTGCAAACTATGCAAAAGAAGAGTAAAGGAATAATACCAGGGCCTCTTCACTTTTTCATTGACCTCAGAAAGTGTCGCCATTCACAGACGTGGCCTTGGCAGTTAATTGTCAGGCTTAATGGCCCTGAGAAATTCACCTAAAATGTAAGGCTATTGCCATGGTGGCACATGACAAATTGTACCTAACTTAGGCATCCTCTCCCACCAGATGTCACATCACAGGCTTACAATGGTTAGTTACTACAGAACAGCAGAGGAACTGAGAAAGTAGTCATTTCTCTGGCCATCAGAACACTCTGCTGACTAATTCCTTTCAGTGACTCTTCAAATACATTGACAAGGAAACAAGTGATGAAGGATAGTTCTAAAGCATTACAGGGCATTTTGGGTGAATGAAAATGTGAAAAAATGACTAGGATCGTGAACTCCAAATATTTTTCTAACAAGTGCTTAGACTTATTTTATGTCTTTGACTTCAATAACCTAGATTCGGTGAGGTTTCTGTTTCTATAAACAGGGAAGCTACTTTACCTAAGTATAATCTGAACATTTCAGGTCCTGTGGAATCTGTGTACCTTCAGAGATAAAGTGGATGGCCTAATCTTGCTGCTGACCGTGTCCTAGTTCTGACATGTTAGCCATACAAAATCCCTCATCTCCTAGCAATAGACCCAGCCCAGAAATTTTAGGGCAACCAATCCTACCATCTTCAATTTGATTTCCCTGGCAACAAATTGGAACACTTGTCTAGCTAAGGAGGAAAGAGCTATTCACAGTACATTGCTTGTTCCTCTTAGGATGCATTACTCCATCCTCACATGGCAAGTGTGTACCCACATATATAGAGAGAGGTAGATAGACATATACCACCACATGCACTCATAAATTGGGTACTTAAAAATTGATCTTGCAACACTGGTTTGTTCAGTGTTGTGAAAAGTATTTGCATTTAAGATTTTCTTTCATTTCTTATTTATGTGTGGGGTTTAAGAACCTTTGTTCCATAGGAAAAAAAACAGCTTCAACCCCAGCTTATTGTTCAAACTGTTCCAGTGGGATTGCTTTGATAAGAACTAATTATAATTAGTACAGCAAATATTTATAAATGAGCATTCCTAAATTTCTTGAAGCCACCTGAAAGCATTTCTTTTAAGAAATTTAAATAAGTATTTATCTTAGCCTTAGGAGTTCTTTGTAATTTAGACTAATTTGTAATTAAGTCATCTGGATAATTGATCACTGAAACACTATTGGATAGAGCTTAAGAATCTTGTCTTTTGTAGACTTTGGTTGTAAAGTAAAGTATTAAGGAGGATTCTGATTTGTTTATTTGCTAGGCCATAGAGATAATGTGAGAAGCTTAAACCCAGCCCTAAATTAGTAAGATTTCACTAGTAGCTCTAGGTGTAGTTTAATATACTTCTCAATGTTTATCAGTCATTAAATTGTAATCCTAAGTAATTCCACTGGATCCACTTTATAACAGCCAAAAATTTCTATTTAAAACTCAATCTTTAACCTAAAGCTTTACAGGAATTTTCCAGGTAATTTTTTTCCTCCATAAGATGTAAATGAGAAATAAGTTCTCTGTGTTTATTGGGAGTCAGCGTGCTGGTAGGTCTTTCTGTTAGTCAGGGTTCTGTTACTCCTTATCTGAAGCCCAGTGAGCCGCTACTAGGAAGTTCAGTGGGAGTTTTATTTCTTTGAACAGCACTCAGTCTCTGCAGACAGCACAAGGCCAAAGTGTTTGGGTTTTGTTTTGTCATCTGGTGCCCTTTGACAAGTTTATCTTTTCTACATCAGAAAGAGTCGTTTTAAGCAACATAGTAGCAGTAGTGACAGCCAGCCTGCAGTCACTTGTGTCCCCTGACCTTTGTTTGTCCAGGACTCCTTTTATAATTCTCATTCCAACTCTTAAAATCATATGGAGGATCTCAGTTTTACTTGACTGGTTTTGAAGCATTTTCTGGGCCTGAACTTTAAATAGCTTTTTAAAATATATATATATAAATTTATTTATTTTATTTTTGGCTGCTTTGGGTCTTCATTGCTGCGCGCGGGCTTTCTCTAGTGGCAGCGAGCGGGGGCTTCTCTTGTTGCGGAGCGCGGGCTCTAGGCGCCCGGGCGTCAGTAGTTGCAGTGCATGGGCTCAGTAGTTGTGGCTCACGGGCTCTAGAGCACAGGCTCAGTAGTTGTGGCCCATGAGCTTAGTTGCTCCGCGGCATGTGGGATCTTCACGGACCAGGGATCGAACCTGTGTCCCCTACATTGGCAGGCGGATTCTTAACCACTGTGCCACCAGGGAAGTCCCTTACATAGCTTTTAACAAGTACTTAAATTTAATTTTTGTCTTGATTTTAGTGACCTAGATTTAGTGGGGTTTCTATTTCTCAAACAGAAAAGCTGACCTGGGGGAGGTACTTTACCTCAGAACAATCTGCACAGTCATGTCAGTGCCCTTTCTAAAAGGAAGGTAGCTTTTATAGGAAATTGTTGAGTAGACTTTGGAGATCAGTACAGTTAATTTATTCCTGTGTATCACTGAAACCTGTAAATAGACTATCAGCTTTAGATATTCATCTAATTCTTATTCCAAAGTTGTTAAAGTTTCAGATTGGAAATTGTTGACCTGCTTACTTTGTGATCCTAAGAAAATCTTTTTTTAAAATGTATGAGGTACTTTTTAAACAGTGACGTTATTCATTTAGTTAAAGCAATTATTTAATTTTAGATTATCACCCTCATGCCCATCCCATCCCTTCCTCCCTGTTAAGATGATAATTACATTTTTAGGGAGGCAAAAGCATAGCATTTGTATTATTCTGTTTTTTAATAGACCCCAATTACTTGGAATTGGATTAATCATGATGCATGACACATTATCATTGGTCATAGTTTCTTTTAGACTCCCTTCTAGGGATCCTAATAAGGATCTAGAACTATTAGGCTGATACCTTGTGGGCACCTTCTTAAAATTAACGGATCAAATCAGCTGTCTCTGAGCTGAAGTTAAAAGTGAACTTCAGAACCTGCTCTCTAGTCATCTAGGCTCAGCCTAGATCCTGTAGTTTAGGCTGTAGAACAGGCTATATAACTATATAACAGGCTATATATAAAGGGGCTCGAGGCTTGGTCACGACTCCCTGCAGTGTAATCTATCATTATTTCATCATTCTTCTTCTGAGTAATGTTATTTTAATTGCTTTCTTCGTTTCTGGTTCGCCTGATCCAGACCCTTCCGATTGCTTTTTCTTCTTAACTCAGATGTTTCTCCTTGCCATCCAAGAGCATTGTTGAATGACAAATGATTAAACGAATAAGACACAACCCATTTTCACAATCTAGTTGGGAAGTCAGAGATGTGCAAAATCAACTGGAGAAAAGGCCTCGAGTGCTGTGCAAGAGGTCTGGGGACATACATGATGTAGTGATAAATTCGGCTTGCAGAGATTAAAGCAGGTAACATATGTGTGTCATCTTAAAGGAGTAGCAGTTGCCAGGTTGAAAGGCCTTGCAAGCAAAAAAGAAAACCATACCCACAAAGACACAGATCCTTGAAAAAGCAAAGGGCCTTTGGGGAGCAACAAGCACATTTATAGGGCTAGACTGTAAAGGTGGGTAGAGACGGGCAAGCACCCCATACACTTATACACTTCTCCCCCCCTGTGTTACTATAAATAAATCCCAGAAATCATAACATTTCACCCACGAACACTTCAGTACTTCAGAACATATCTCTAAAAGGTACTTCAGGACATATCCCTAAAAGATAAAGGACTTTTTAAAAATGTATAACTCCAAGACAATTATTATACTCTGTAAAAATTGGTAAAAATTGCATACTATCATCAGTAAGTGTTCAGAGTTTCAATTTTCATAAATGTCATCAATTTTAGTTTTCTTTACAGTTTCTTTGAGTCAGGCTCTAAGTAATGTTCACATATAATGATTGGTTGATGTATCTCCTTAAGTTTCTTTCTTTCAATCTGTAGATTCCCTCTCCATATCTCTTTCTTTTCCTCTCTAATTTTTAGACTGAAATTTAGAATAGAGATTTTCACATATCTACTATTTGATTACCTAGGGGTAATAAATAAGTAATAAATATTTTGTTTATTTCCTCTATTTACCAGTTTTCAAATGGAAGAGCTTCTCTAGCATTCTCTGAAAGGGACCAGTGAGTTTTCCTTTTCTGTATCACTCATGGATTGAAATATATTTATGTTCCAGCGTGTTGCATTTGTCATCTTTATTTTTTATGATGAAATTTTCCATCTGCCCAGTGAGAACCTCTTCAAGTTGGTTCCTAAATTCTTTTGACGTGACCCTAAATGGTATTTGATCACTCCTCCTACCTGGTATAAGATTTTTCAGACCCACCTTGTACATTTGCTGCCCCAGATTTGGAGTCATCCATTTCTCCCTGGTTCCTTTTTGTGGTAAATGATATTTAGAGACCAAATCTAGGCAGTAGGGTTGCCTACTGCTACTAAGTTGGTCTTTGTTCCTGGGCCTTAGAACGCTGATAGAACTGTAATTTTTTTTAATGATAAAGTATATTATGAGTCTGTATTCGTATTGCTTATTCAAATTCAGGACCACAAGACGTAACCTCATTAACCTTTTATTTTTATTTATCCACAGTAAGATTCTTGGAATCTATCAATTCCAGAAATAAAAAGCATTAAAATATCACATTACTCATTTGCTTATTTCCCATGGTATATACAGTAGTCACAGAATAACATCTATAATTTGATTATCAAAAAAAGAAAAAAAAGTACATTGAGGGGTTTTTTAAAAAAGTTTTTTTGGCCAATTCTTCTTGTCCTTAGGGTATATCCCATTAGGTTATGTACAGTCAAATTACAGTGTTTTAAAGTCATTTGGAATTTTGTTATGTGAAAGGATTCAACCAACTGGTTGCAAAGTCAGGTTCATTTTTATCTTTTAAGAAATTGCCTTCTTAAATTTTAATTGTGTTGTATGTCCATTGATTCCTGATTATGTTCTCCAGTTTTATTCTCTTGATTATTTTGTAAATTATTCACTGCTGTAATTTGAACTTTGCACAGACTTTTACACGGAACCCGATTTCCAGATCTTTCTTCTTTTCTTGGTTATCCCGCTGGTCAGACCGTGCGGCTCTTACTGCTTGCACATAATCCCAAGAAGAAAATATGGTTATATTGTAGGCAGTCTTTAACCTTGATACATACATACATACTTGGCATGATTTAGGACATATTATTTCTCTGCCACCGTCTATTCCAAGATGGAAGAGTGATTTTTCTGACTAAGCCTGGAAACAGATATTCCCATTTCAATAATGGGATAGCTAGGGAAGAGCTAGCCTTTTCTCCCAAAGTCACCTAGCAGACTGGTTGTTCATAACGGAATGCTTGCCTGGTCCTCTTTTCACCTCCCTACCAGGTATCTGCCGTTTTTGGTAAAAGCTCACCCCCTTAGACAGGCCAAGGTAGATCAAAGATTTAGGAGAACTACTCATTTTATCCAGATCACGGCAATATCTGTGTGAGCAGACCGTCTCAAAGTAGGTTCAGCATAACTATGCTAATTCCATGGGATGGCCGTGGATGTTATACCCCAAAGGGTTCCAAAGTGAAATAAGTCTGGGAAATTCTGAAATCTAACAACTACCGACCTCTCAGATGATGGTGTGCATTATGAACTGAAGGGAGGAATAGCACAGGTTTGTTGCTCAGGCTCACTTTACTATGAATCCATCCCAGTTTGTCAGCAGGCGACACGTTGTGCTGGCAAATAGCCTCCTTCTAGATTCCCTTTCACAGGACATAGGCGGGACAGAGGAACATGTTAACCCATGTCACAGGGATCCACTCAGCAGAATTCAGATTCTGAGAGAATTCTGTGGGACACACGGCTTGGTTCCCTCAGCAAGAACTTGAAAAAACAAAAAAGACGGGGTGGGAACCTATAGTCTGAAAGAGACAGGAGACATATCAACCAATCACAATATATGAACCTTATTAGGAAACAGATTCAAATAAATTGTAATAAGAAATAACTTAAAAGACAATAAAGTCAATGTGAACACAGACTAGATATTTAGTGATGTTAAGGGATTTTTGTTAAATTTTTTTATGTGATAACAGTAATATAGTTGTGGATTTTTCTTAGAGCTGTTATCTTTTAGAGATACATACTGAAATACTTATAAAGTATATGATACTTTTGATTTGCTTTGAAGTAATACGAGTAGAGATGGTTATAATGGTGATGGTTGTTGTGGTGATAAATTTTGAAGCTGGGTAATGGGTACGTTGTGTTCATTATACTAGTTTATCTGCTTTTCCTTATATTTGAAAATTTACGTGATAAAAAACGTTTTAAAAAGAAGACTGCCAGGACTTCCCTGGTGGTCCTGTGGTTCAGAATCCACCTTCCAATGCCGGGGACGTGGGTTCGATCCCTGGTCGGGGAGCTAAGATCCTGCGCACCACCACCTGCATGCCACGACAAAGATCCCACAGCTGCAACTAAGACCCAACACAGCCAAATAAATAAAATTAAATACATTACTTTAAAAAAAAAAAAAAAAAAAAGAAGAAGACTGCCAAATCTGTATCACTTTCACATGAGTTCCTTAGAAATCACTGAGGCCATAAGTGATGTAAATTCCCTTGCTCAGTTTAGCCCAGTTTAGCTGCTCCAGCAGCTTTGTTCCCCAAAGAGGTCATCAGTGGCATCCTCCTCTGTTTGCAAGAGTATCTCAAAGCCTTGCTTGTTTCTTTGCAGTATGGAAATGGAGCGGTGAGTGGCCCCAGAAAACACTGGTTGTCTAAATGGAGGCACGTGTGCCTGTAGGAAGCATTCTCTCTGCAGCCTCTGGTTTATAGGCCCCTGGCTGGAACATCGACAGGCAGATCGGACTTGTGCTACGTGCCCGGGAGCCAGTAGCACAAAGCAGTTAGGGGCAGGGCTCAAAGCAAGGAAGGTGGTGGTGCATTCCAACCAGAAAGGAAGTTCTTGTAAAAACTTCTGTCCCTGTTGCTGCAGTTTTAGCAAAATGAGATGTAAAATTTGTGATTTTTTTTAAAAGGCAGTTTTATTTGAGCCAAACCATTTGAAGGTATGTTAAAAACCTCACCTCTCCTCCTCGTCCCACACCCCTCCCTACCTCACCCCTTCCAATCCCCAGGCTGCTCACCACCCAGCCCCCCCCCAGGCTAGTTTGTTGCCGCTCATGGCGCTGTCCACTCTGGAAAGTAGCAGGAAGGGCTGATAAGGTGCTGAGGACAGAAATCTCCGGTCTTATCTCTCTCTAGCACACGGTGCCGCGAGTGCATCCTTTTCCTGTCCTCGGACAAGGGACATAAACCGACCATCTCCTGGAAGCAAGGACTTCAAACAGGGCTTGGGGGCCTGCCTCTACGTTCTGTAAGGCCAGAAAGGAGAAAGTGGGTCATTGCTTTTTTTGAAAGTTGTTTTAGTACCAGTAAAAATGTATGTTGTCTTCTAGATCAACAAACATAACTTCATAATAAGACATGAATTAAAAGAGCAGAAGAAAAGAAAAAGAAGCAAGGGCTGAGGGCAAGGGCTACCAAAACAACCAGAGCTCTAAGTCACTGGGCTGTTTTGTTTGGTTAGACTTTTTGTAGGTTTGCCCGAAAGGATTAGATTTGGCCTTTTGTTTGTTGACAGATCAAGCAAATGGTTTTAAGAGCTTTTGTGATAATAAAAAATTGATACCTAGATGGCCCAGTGTTGGAGGAGAAGAGTGAAATATTGGTTCATTTTTCCTTCTGTCCCTCTGTTGTGGCAGGAAAGCAGAAATAACATTCTCTCCCAGATTTTCATCCTGCGATGTAATGAAAATAAGATGAAGAGGAACCTTCCTTTGGGCTTTAGCGTAGCTGGTGGCTGGTGAGGTGATACTTTGCTTCTTATGCTGTAGTCTGGGGTGACTGTGGTAGGCACACCGGTGACATGGGTGTAGGCGTTACCATCTCCCCTCTGGGTCCTCCTTGGAGCCTCACCAGGTAGACCCAGAAGAGTCAGTCAACCTCAACTTCATCCTCAGTCATCTGGATCCTCATAAAGAACCCAGTTTGCAACGTAAAACTTTACAGTATAGAAGAGACCAGGCTTGATACTTTGTTACCATTTTTGGAAGACATTGGTCACTGGCCAGTGCTCACAGCCAATTGTTGGAATTCCAAAAGTTAATGACACCTTAAGAATTGTGCTTATTATATAATAGTAAAGGTCCAATTTTATTCTTGCAAGTTTCTTAGTCTCCTGTTACTGAGTGCTGTGAAATTATCTAGGCTACAATGAATGTTAGAATTATAATGGACCTTAACAACATAGCTGTTGCTTTTCAGACTGTATTCTGTAAAGCCCCGAGAGTTCGTCAGAGATGCCTCGGGGGCCTTACAAAGGGAGAGGAGGGTCAGCACATGAGCTTTGGGTTCCCCCAACGCCACCTCAACCACTGTTCCCCTGGTATGTTACACATTGGCCTTCTGTTTAAGATTTCGTCTGGAGAAAGGCACACACTGCTAAAACCATGTTTGAAAAAAGTCACTGAATAGCCCTCCTTCCTTGTTTTGCAAACGATTTGCTTCGAGGCCCAGAAAGCGCAGTGACTTGTCCAAGATCACACATTCTCTCAGATGTGAGTCAGATTTCTGGACACCCAGGTCATGGCCACTTCTACTACACTGAACTTAGCACCTTTCTTTCTTTCCTTTGAGTATTTTATACCAGTGCCACTCAAAGTATCGTCCACAGGCCAGCCCGTGACAGGACAGAAACTGAGAGTACGCATTTAGAAAATTTTATAGTAGTGTGATTAATTTTTAGAAATTGGAACTTGTGTTTTATATGTCTTTTTGAAATTTTGTTTTCTGACTTTTTTTTTTTTAACAAAAATCTTGGCCCACAATAGATCAGAGATTTTGAAAAGAAAAATAATTGGCCCTTCACCCCTGGTAGTTTGGGAAGCACTGTGATGCAGGGCATTGAATCTTCACAGAGTTTGAGCCAGTTATGGGCTGCAAACAAGAGGCAGGTCTTGCTTTAAGGAACTTTTTTGGATTCTGAGCAGGTAAGGAGGCAATATTACTTGTTCTTTTTCCTTAATATGTTTCTTGCTTATAAAATAAAATTATAGCTTGCATGAAACTAAGAGATGATATATTTAAATATATATGATAATAATATATGAGAAGAATTATGTATTTAATAGCAGTAATGTTTAATTTTTATGAACTCTTTGGGATTGTAATCTCAGTTTAACTGGTTAGAGGTTTTGTTGAATGGAGTTGTATTGTAGTTGGTTTTCTTGTTTAGTTTCTGTCTATTCTAAAAAATAAATTCTCCCGTTGTATTTTTTTTTTTTAATTTTATTGTGGCAAGAACACTTACATGAGATCTACCCAGACCTTTTTATAATTTTTTTTTTTTTTTAACTGTGTGTCTCCCACAGATGGGAGCTCCTGTCTGGGCCCCGGCCCTGGTCAAGTGAGCAGTAGCTGCTGTAGCTGCTCAGTGGATGTTTATGAAGGACTGGATGGCCACAACTTTGGACCTCAGCCTCCTCAAGATCTTATTTGTTGTGTGTAATTTACTTTTATTACACGACTCAGTGATTTCAGGATTTTATCTAATTACTCTTACTAACTTAAATATCCTTTAAACATAGAATTATTTTGCCCTACCAAATTTACTCCTAGAAGTATTTTTAAAATATTTGTTACTTTAGTTTCTGGTCAATTAAAAAGAGGTCTATATAACGATTAATCCCATATAGTATACAGGAGAGGACTTTAGTAATAACTTCATTCACCTGAATTAATTTACCTTTCTCTTCTTAGTAATCTTGACTATTCCAAATAACTATTCATACTCTATTCCTTGTTTCAGAATAGTAGGTTCTCTAAAATCTTCAAAAGATGCTATGCTTTCTATAATAAGGACCCTAAATTTGAGTTGTTAATGATTCCTAAGCGATTATCAAGTCAGTGGAGTAAAGGTGGAAGAGACAGCCCCTTTGTCAGCCTCTGCTTCTGCTTTTGGAGGCTCAGGCATTAGGCTTCAACTGCTTATAAAAGCTTTTTGTCCTGTCTCCAGGGAGCAGGGAACAGAACCAGTTGACCTAGAATCATAAACGATAGCCAGTTTGGATTATTTTTAGGCTTCAATCAAAGAAATTGGTACCTATGTCACATTGATCATTTCTAGCTTTGGAGGAGCCTCGTTTATCTCGTAACGGCCAATGTGTTGTGAAAAGTTGTCACATGGATCACTGCAACTTTCCAGGCCTTAACACCAGTTGAGGGAGGCAGGAAACCTGCTCCTTTTTTCTTTTCCCTCTCTTTCCCCAGAGGCTGTATGACTCTTGTCAGTAGCTCTGATGTCAGTTACTTGAGAGAGGTTGTTGCCATAGAGAACCATCCTTTTAAAACATGTTTATGTTGGCTTTTCGTAATGAGTGGTAATTTGAGCAGCTGGTGAGGCAAGTGGAAAAAAAAAAATGAACGGCTTTGTTAGCATTGGCCTTCCTACGAGGAATTTGGCATTATTTGTAGTTCTTTGCTGTTGTCCAGGGAAAAGCAAGATATTCTGTCCCTTCCAGTTCCCCATTATCTTCTCTGAGATGTCCAGTTCATTTATCTGAGTCTGTAAATTCCAGGCAGGGTTCTAATGCCTAGCGTTAGAGAGGTATCTGCCTGCTTACAGTGGGTTGGGAGTTCTCTTTGATGTCAGATCACTTCGTAAGCAAACTTTGTCCTTGTCTGCCAGAAATCAAACGGCAGGTGGCAGCCCTCTCTACCCCCGCCCCCAACCTCAGTAGCGTAATTCAGTAAGTTAACAAGAGACTGAGATTGAGAACTTCATCAAAACCCAGAGCCCTCCAACCAACGCCGTGTGTGTGTGTGTGTGTGTGTGTGTGTGTGTGTGTGTATACTTCACATGCATCTGACATTTCCAAAAAGCAGATTATATTTCATAATAAATTTATTCATTCAGCAAATATTTACATAGCATCTATTACATTTACTTATATACTAGAGAGAAAACAAATTTTTCTTACTGATGAAATTCAAAACTTTATTTATGGACACTGATATTTGAAATTCACAAGTGTTCATGTCATGAAATAGTCTTCCTTTGATTCTCACCCCCCCGCTCCCCCCATTTAAAATGTAAAAACCATTCTTAGCTTGTGAGGTAAAGGAAGATCTGTAGCAGCCGGGTTGGCCCTCGGGCACTTTGCCAGCTGTGCTCTAGAGAGGGCCCTCCTGGGACCCCTGCGCAGGTCCTGGGTTCCTAGAACCTGTTTGCATGAGCATACACACACTGTACACATGTACACACTCACATAAAGTTAAGAGTTGCTGTGTAATTCTGGTTCTGTTGTTGTATTTTTTATTTTTAACCCCTCTTCAAATCAAAACTTCCCGTCAGTCAGTGGAGTCTTGTATTTGTTTTTAACTCTTGTGATGCTTGCTAATCCTGCAAGTGATTGTGTTTCCCAGGCAGATTCCATGAGGCTGGTTATTTCTGAGACTTTGTGTGTTTATCCTAACTCCAGATGTGAGTGAGTGAATGATATCTTGAAAAAAGACACCAGATTGTACCCCCGAGTGAACTTCTTATGAGTGCAAAAATAGCTCATTGTCGGTGAAACTGTTTTCAGTCATGTGGAAACCAAAAAGGTGCCCTAGAAAGCAAGAGAAGAAATGCTGACATAGCCGCACAATCCCTGGTTTATGACCAACATGTTGACGGCTCCTTGCGTAACCTCTGGAGGCAATCCATTTTGATGACTCCGGGATGCACAGCTTCCCAGGTTGTGTGGTCAGCTCAAGATAACAGGTAGGCTGCACCTTCACAGCCTGCTGCCGGGGCTTCTCGTGGAGCTTGATCCACCTGTTTGTCTTCTCAGAATGATCTGCTGACTTTGCCTTGGATGTACTCTAGAACTCTCTTGCTCTCCAGCCTCTTCTTTTGCTGGCAAGAGCAGTCAACCCATGCATGTTATCCTATTGCTCATGTGCAGCCCGCCCCACATCATGCATGTGATGGGTCCATAAAACACAGCACCCCAGTTTTCCGATTTACCTCATCTTCCAGAAGGTGACATGATAACGTGTGGAATAATAGACCAGAAGAGACATGTATGGATCGTCTGACTGAGCTGTGCATCGCTCAGGGCCACAGGGAGTGATGGGCTGATCACACTAAAAGCACTGGGATGCACCTGCAGGAGTTAGCGAAGCGATTTGCGCTGTGAGGCAAGGTGGCGTCTGATTAGAAGGGTGTGGTTTCATCCGGGTGGGAAGACTGTCCCCTGCAGAATGCTGGCTCTCTTTGCTTGCCACCCTTCCAAGCCCCTTCTAGTCATGAGCCCCGCCTGGCATGCAGGGGAATCTGTGCTGACAAATACAAAGCTTCTGGTTCAGTGGGGGTGGGGTGGGGGGTGCTTCCCAGCCTGGATCTGCCTGGGGTTGGTGTCTTTTGTGCTTTCCTGGAGCGCTCACCATGTGTTTGTTCTTCATTAGAGGCTGTGCTGAACACAAATGAAATAGGCAGGATTTCTGCCCTCAAGGAACTTAAAAATTCCTTGGGAAGACGCTTAGAAAGCAAATTATACAAAACCAGAAAGTACAAGTAACCAATTGCTAGTCACAGTAGTAACCAAGAGAGGTTGTTCGCAGGGGACCAGCTGCTTGAAGGAGGCAGCTTTGCACTTGGTCTTTAAGGGAGTGACGCACACAACTGTCCGTGAAGGATCGGGAAGAGCGTCGCCGGGAGCGTCATGGGCGACCGCGGCAGCGCCTTCGGCTCCCTCTGTTGGCGGAGGGCTTCGTGCTCACGTGTCCTGGCACCCCCTCACCTCAGCACTGCCCCCACCTTGACGGGTCATGAAATGGCTTCATCCCTGAATTCATCACTGTCCTAAGTGGACGGGCGCAATTTCTGCCTCCCAGGAGACGTCAAGACATAACTTGTGTTTGTCAGAGCTGTCCTGCCGCAAAGTTTAGAGAAGACGCAAGTGTTCTTTCAAACTACTCACTTGCCAAGCTTTCTTAACTCTTCACAGACTAATGCAGCACAAGCTGACGACACAGGCTGGGGTGGAAGTGTGCGTTTGTTCAGCACAAGCAGTAGTTCTCAGAGCTAATGACCCCGTTGCTACGTCCATTACCCTTGAGCTCTGGGTGTCTGCTTTTTCTTTCAACGAGAAAGTTCATTGAAGGATTACTGTTGCAGCCTGTGTCTCAACGTGGAAATCAAAAGGCTTCAATCATCTTGTCACTTAAGATCGGCAGTGACATATGAGAAAGGCTGGTGAGCTAAAGCGTTGTGCCTTTGAAACCTCATCCTGGACTGTGTGCTTATCATAACTGGTAAGGTTTTATGCTTATGGTGCATCTGCCCCAAACACCTCTCTAAATTCTCTATCCAAACTGCTGTGTTTCCCTGCCCCAAAAGTTACTAACAACATTCTTCTGAGAATAATAAAGAGAATCCTCTATATTTGGGCAATTCACTGTTAATCCATCTCAGTAGACATGTTTGAATGACACCGAGGACTGGGAACCCAGAAGAGCTTGAGCAGACAGCTCACTGAGCTGCAAAGCCTCTAGGCAGAATACCTAAAAGAAGCGAAGAACAAACTCAAGACATTCTGTAGCCATTTGAGAAAAGGCGTCATGCATCTTTCAGGCACCTGAGATGATTATGGTGTATGATAGCTAATTTCTTAAGCGTCTCTCTCTGCAAGGTCTTGTGTCCTTTGCATCCAACTCTTCCCGCCCCCCGCCCCTACCCCATTTGTAATTCAGAATCGCCAGAGATAGGTTTAGGCCTTAAGATTCTCCAGCTCTAATTATAAAACTCTTAAGCCTGGTTTCAGGCTATTTTTTAAATTTATATGAATTGCAAACTAGATAATAGAGTTTTTTTTTCTATTTAGAAAGTAGTATCTATTTCTTGTGGCCTTTTTTTCGACCTGAAGTTTTAGCATCAGTTAACTTCTGCCTCATAAAGTTGAGCATGGACCAACTGATACATACCTCAGTGTTGGCATGATTTCTGAAGAGAGAAACAGTGACAAGCGGGTCTGTGTGGCGCAGGCCGGAAGCCGGGATGCCGCCGTGGAGGGAGGGCGGGCGGGCGGGCTCTGCGCCTGGCAGCCTTGGGCCAGGCCCTACTTCTGCCACTTCCCGCCGCCAGGCCTTCTGAGTACTAAGTGCTTGAGGCTCGGTTTCTACCCATCAAGGTGAGCTGACGCACGGTGATAAGTGGTTGCCGCACTGAAGGCACTCAAGAAATGATAGCCGCTTTCTTCAGTGCGCCGGGCTGTGGGCACTCTGGGCCAAGTCTCCGCACATGATGGAGGGAGTGGTCCCGCCGGGCTCTTCTGGCTTTAACCCACTGAGGTTCTGTGAGCTGGGGAACAGTCCCCCTGGGTTCTGACCCTCAGAGTGTTTATTGCTTGGGGTAGAAATTAAGGCCCTTGCTATCACTTGGGAAAATCCATCGTCAAATGTTTTTTTAAACACGTGCTGTACACTCATAGGTTCTGAAAGAAATGAGAACACTGCGGGGTTTTCTGAGACAGACAAGATTAACCCATGAAACAATGTTTTAGAACAACACAGACTATTTCATTTTATATTTTTAAAATGGTAGCTTTTAAAATATATGGAAAACAATTCAAGATTCTCAATGTAGCTTTGGATCTTTCTTTTTAATTAACAAAACGTGAGGTAGAGTAGTGGATATATTACAAGTTTAGGGAGAGATCTTTTAAACTGTTTTCTTGACTCCCTTACCGTTTCCCCTCACTGACTGAACTGTGTCTTTGGAAAGCTTCTTCGTCTTAGGTGCACTGCATGGCCTCGGATATGCACAGCTACAGGCGACATGTCCCTTCCCCAGCTGAGTGAGGAGACCAGTGAACTGACGGGACATCAAGGCCAACAGAAAGGCTGGAGGTTCCACGGAGAGACCCCTACCTAGCTCCTACTATAGAGACTCTATCCCTCCCTGTCCCCAGGGGGAAAGCCTGACTTTGTCCTTGCGTACGCCGTGACTGGACAGCTATTTTATCTCTTGGCATTCAAGCAGGACTTAAGGAATCTTAGACTGTAGAGGCATGAAGCTGAGGGAGAGATTGCCAGGTCATTCGTTCCAGAAACCCATCACATTTCCGCTTCCATCCGGATAGCTTCATTGGTATTTTCCCGACTCTCTGCCTCTTGAGAACACAGATTTAGGGTATGTAGAGGATCAGTGGAGACTTCCAAGCCAAGGTATATAAAAAGAGAACCTTCAAAACCTTAAGTACAAAATGGGAATTTATTATCATTTTAAAACTTCCAGCTTCTTACTACCTTTCTTAGAAATGTTGGGATGATTTCCAGGACTTAGGTTTAAAATAGATGCATATTCCAGTTAGTAGACACCCCAGTTTTTTGCTTTTATTGATTTTAGCTTCTAATATATAGTGTCAGTTCTTTTAAATGAATGCTTACAAATTCTTCATTGCAAAATAGTATTTGGCCCTTGCAGTTCTCCTGAGTGGTATTACTAGATGTGCTCTCCAGCTGTATGCTCTCTTACAGGTGGTGTAAAATATTCTCCGTGGATGGACTTGTAGGTGCATTGCTATCACTCCTGCATCTTGGCCTGACAGTTGGGGTGATAGTCGTCTGTGAGCTGAGCTCATCTCTGCTACCTGCTTATAGAGCCTCACTATCCCTCCTCTGCTCTCTGGTGTCACAGAGGAATGGCCAGCCCAAATGCCATTTCAGAGTTCTGTAAATTTTAGACTTTCAAGTCTAATTTAATCTACTTATTTGACTTGATTAGTAACTGAGACCCAGAGAGGTTATGGGATTTATCTAAGGCCCTCCATTAGTGAATAGCAGGAATTGGAATTTTAAAAGAAAAGGTTTCCTAAATCCCTAAGCTTAAATCAAATGTTCAGTAAGATCATTAGTTAACCATACCTCTCTTGCTAGTATTTTGTATGGAACAGGAAGGTTTTTTTGTTTGGTTTTTTTGTTGTTGTTTTTTTGCGGTACGCGGGCCTCTCTCTGTTTTGGCCTCTCCCGTTGCGGAGCACAGGCTCTGGACGTGCAGGCTCAGCGGCCTTGGCTCACGGGCCCTCTGCTCTCTGGTGTCACAGAGGAATGGCCAGCCCAAATGCCATTTCAGAGTTCTGTAAATTTTAGACTTTCAAGTCTAATTTAATCTACTTATTTGACTTGATTAGTAACTGAGACCCAGAGAGGTTATGGGATTTATCTAAGGCCCTCCATTAGTGAATAGCAGGAATTGGAATTTTAAAAGAAAAGGTTTCCTAAATCCCTAAGCTTAAATCAAATGTTCAGTAAGATCATTAGTTAACCATACCTCTCTTGCTAGTATTTTGTATGGAACAGGAAGGTTTTTTTGTTTGGTTTTTTTTTTTGTTGTTTTTTTGCGGTACGCGGGCCTCTCTCTGTTTTGGCCTCTCCCGTTGCGGAGCACAGGCTCCGGACGTGCAGGCTCAGCGGCCTTGGCTCACGGGCCCAGCTGCTCTGCGGCATGTGGGATCTTCCCGGACCGGGGCACGAACCCGTGTTCCCTGCATCGGCAGGCGGACTCTCAACCACTGCGCCACCAGGGAAGCCCTTTTTTTTTATTTTTTAAATTTTTTAAAATTTTACTAGTTTTTAGAACACTGTTAGCAAATTGGGATTCTCAAAGTTTATGAAGCAGTGAAAGTCACATTTGGTATTACAGATTTTTTTTTTTTTTTTGTGGTTGCATTATACGTCTAGTGGAAATGTGGGACTAAGCGAGTTTGTTGCTATTTCAGAGTACTAAAAAGTTGCTGGAGCTTTTCTCAGTACTTGTTTATTTTGAAGAAGAGACCAGATATGAAGAGTATTCGTTTTCTTAAAAAGGTGTACATTGTTCACATTCATGCATTCATGGCTGAGAAGATAGAAACAGGGATTGTAATCACTGTAGTAAAACTGGGTTTATGATTTATAAAGTCATGAAATATGAGACCTGGGCTTTGCTTCTACAGCAGTCAGGTCTGCAACCTATTCCTCCTTTGTTTCCATGGTTTTCAAAACAGGTACATTCCTGGAGTGTGGGAGGCTGCCCACCACTCTGCCCTGCAAGTCATTGTTTTGCCTCCACTTTCCTTGGGTGCTGGCACCTCTCCGGCTTGTCTCCACGCCCCGCTGAGCTTGGTGTGCAGTGGCCCATGATTATTAAAATCCTTATCACCAGAGGACTTGATTACGAGCAGAGTTATTTTCTAGGATTAGAAAGACCCGCGGAGTTCAACAAGTGACTCGAAAATGATCTTGTATTTTCTAGTAATTAAAAGTGTGATTAATACCAGTAATTAGTTCCTGTGATTTAACTGTTAAAAGCAGGAATTCAGAAGGTAATCTACAGGTGAACAAGGTAAGGAGCCATAGGATATGACTCGAATTTGAGTTCCTAAGACACAGATACACTCCGGAGGAGGTGGCCCACGTAAGACAAACTCCTTTCATACTGTGAAGCTAGGTGAGACCTATTTTATGTAAACAGGCCTCCTTCATGGAGACTTGCCGTGTGTGGCTGTGTGCCGTTACTAAATGGAAGGCAAGACCTTTCTCGTCCATCAGGTGGGGATTGGCTGGGATCAGGAGAGCCCTGAGAAGATTTTTCATCCTGCTGTGCAAAATTTCAGCTCTTTTTCAACATTTGAGGAACAAAAAGACAAAGTGACCTTGTTTTTTTGGCTCCTGTGGCAGCTATTTTTAAATTTTTCTCAAAATTACCTCATGGGATTCCAGCCAAAACTGAATATTGATAGATAACATTTTAAAAGCTCATTTGGTTTATTCCACATGTTCTGCATTTTACCTTTTGAAATTTAAGAAACTGACTACGTGATTTTGTGTTTTTAGCCCTGAGTAAAATAAGGTTTGTGCTGATTAGATAAGCTGTGATGTTGTTGGTAAGGTACCCTTTGGGGAGAGCTCCCTGGGTCAGCGGCCATTCAGAGCCCAATTGCCCACTGATATAATACTGATTCAGCCGAAATTTCAGACGGGAGGCTACTTTGATCCCACTGAGCTGGGTTTCGAGTGCTGCTGTAACAAGAAAATACCTGGTCCAATTATATGTGTGGTTGTAATAAAGTTAGCTGCACAAGCAGAGCTTTGCCCTCCCATTTCAGAATAATTTGCAGATTCCTAATTTGGAAACTGATTTATTCGGAAAACTGTTTTCCCACCCCATGAAAGGGTCCTGTGCGAATAAGTGAATGTGAAGGGAGAAGCCAGGTAATTATGAAAACCTAAGTTTAGTGTACTTGTTTAAGGGCTTGATTATTTTAATTGGCTCCTGTGGCAGCTATTTTTAAATTTTTCTCAAAATTACCTCATGGGATTCCAGCCAAAACTGAATATTGATAGATAACATTTTAAAAGCTCATTTGGTTTATTCCACATGTTCTGCATTTTACCTTTTGAAATTTAAGAAACTGACTACGTGATTTTGTGTTTTTAGCCCTGAGTAAAATAAGGTTTGTGCTGATTAGATAAGCTGTGATGTTGTTGGTAAGGTACCCTTTGGGGAGAGCTCCCTGGGTCAGCGGCCATTCAGAGCCCAATTGCCCACTGATATAATACTGATTCAGCCGAAATTTCAGACGGGAGGCTACTTTGATCCCACTGAGCTGGGTTTCGAGTGCTGCTGTAACAAGAAAATACCTGGTCCAATTATATGTGTGGTTGTAATAAAGTTAGCTGCACAAGCAGAGCTTTGCCCTCCCATTTCAGAATAATTTGCAGATTCCTAATTTGGAAACTGATTTATTCGGAAAACTGTTTTCCCACCCCATGAAAGGGTCCTGTGCGAATAAGTGAATGTGAAGGGAGAAGCCAGGTAATTATGAAAACCTAAGTTTAGTGTACTTGTTTAAGGGCTTGATTATTTTAAAAAGACTGTGGGCAGAATTAGTCCAGACACTGACCTTACCTAAAGCCCAGTCCTTATCTGCGCATTTGAAGGTGCTTCCTTTTTCACGCACGCGTTTTCAGCTCCCTGCTGCCAGCCAGCCACAGCCTATACGGTGTGATACCAGCATTTGATTTTTTATCCCAGCCTATTAAGTTAGGATTTTTTTTTCTCCTCTCAAGCCTTACAACGGAGTGTATTTATGTAAAATTAAAATGTAAACCACACTTAATCCCGGCGGTTATGAATGAGTAATTCTTCCATTTAGGAGCAGACGGACACAGCCATGGGTGTCTCGTTCACGGCAGTGGGGCGGGGGCGTCTCATGTCTCCCACCGCCAGCTGAGGGCAGAGGGCACCCCAGCTCTCCCGTTCCTTCCGGGAGGAGGGGGGCACACGGGCCCTTCCAGCCCTGGTGCCCCCTCTCTCGAGTGGCTGCCAGAGGGCCACGCTCTGGACACACCAGGGTCGAGGCTGGCACGTGGCTCCTGGTTTAGCAGGGGCTCCCATATACGCGTGGCGTCTGAGCTTGTGGGTCAGGGCGCAAAGGCCTGTGTATCCACAGCAAGACCAAGTAGGTGTCTGACAACACCCCAGAGCTCCAGGCGTTTAGGGTCTTTGTTTCTGATGGAGACTCTAGGAACTTCGTTGCCATTTATAAGGTTGTTGCCAAGGAGCCGTTCTGTCAGAATGGCGTCCAGGTGACTCACCATCTACCTTGTGAAGTTAGCCTCCAACTCCCCGGCCTCCCACCCCGTACGGCCCTCAGCTGGTGCGCGTGGCCACCGCATTCCGCACCGTGCGGCTCAGCTCTACCCGACGGCCGACGAGGGGTCCAGGGGGAGCCCGGCCCCCCAGCCACGCGGGCTCCGGGCGGTGGTGAGTAACTAGCTGATGCGTAACCGGTGTTACTCTTTTCCCCACCTCAGGACCACCCCAGTCCCGACGCTGCAGAGGGGACTGACGTCTCCCCCATGACCACCAGTGCCTTCACCATCCGCGAGTACTTTGCCAGGCGCATGGCGGAGCGCAAGAGTAAGGTGCAGGGCACGGCCGTGGGGCCGGAGGCTTCAGAGACCCCAGTGGAAAGGAAAGCAGGGAAGAAAAGAAAGAAAGAGGCGAAAGATAAAAATGTGGAGAATTGCACCCACCCCAAGGCCAAGAAGAAGGGAGACCAAGTTGAGTGGCAGCTGGGGGACCCACGTGGGGACGAGAATAATGGTGCTGCTTCTGAGGGTGGAGAGGGTGGCGTGGCGCCACTCGATGACCGGGGCTCTCCCTCGAAGCCCAGAAACAGGAAGGAAAAGAAAAGGGGACAGAAGCAAGCTGAGACAGCAGAGGACGGTACGCTAGATGAAACACCAGTGAAAAAGAAGAGGAAAAAGAAGAAAGGTTCCAAATAAATTCTCTGGAGCCAGGGCCTCCCGGCTCCTCAGCTGTCAGGGCGCTGCTGGGGCAAACTCCCTGGCCTGACGGCAGAGCCGGTTCACCCCGGGAGCCGTGCACAGCCTCTGACACGCCCGGCCCTGCTGCATCTCGCCCTCACGCTTTCCCGAATCGGATTCCCAGAACTTCTTAGTGTCCCAAATCATGGCTCTCAGAAACAAATACATTTCTTTCTTAGACTTTGAGTCCACCGTATTTATTCCCCTTCATGTGAATACATCATTATGTGCACGCGCATGTGTGTGTAGGTCTCTCACAGTCTGTATTTGCTCTTGCTTTCTTTCAGTAACAGTGAACTGTGCTTCCTTCTGAAGGACTCGGTCTAATTAAAGGATTAAGAGGCAGTAGTTGGCATTCAGATAGCACTTTTTGTTCTATAGCCAACCATATGTTTCTGCCAAGTTGGTTTTATATCATTACATTCCCAAATCGGAGAGTTGTTTTGGTCTGGTTTGGTTTGGTTTGGTTTTGTTGGGGAAATTGTTTTAATGCCGTCTTTTCCACTAAGCAGTGGCAGCCGTGTATTTTGAGGAGTTTAAGAGGTGAGCTGACGGTGGGGGCAGTTTAACTTCCCAGCTCTCTCACAGGAGCTCTCTTGGGGTTCCTCAGCGAGAGTTGGTGGTCGGATACATTTCCATTAGGTGTCCTCAAGGACAGATGCCCTAGAGTGGACTCCTCCTTAACGGTAACCGTCAGGGGATCCTCAGGAAGTTAAAAGAAAAACTGAGACTCTAAGCTTATGAAATTACTTTCATCTAGATTGGGACTGCCTTGTGAAAGTTCCTAAAAGTATAAATATCACATAAAGAGTAAAAGATACCTTCAGCCCTGCTCACACCAAATGGTGTCACCTCCTGTGTTTATACTGCCTCTGCCATACCCTGGTGTGTCTCCCCGTGTGCAGCTTCAACTCTCCCCGTGCGGGTTTCCCCGGAAAACTGCAGACGCCTTCACACCCTCTTTGGGACACAGAATGCAAAAGAAAGCGCATGTTTAAGATTTAGAGGTCCAGCACTGTGGTTTCCTCTCTTCTGCTGTCTTTGTTCTCTTGACCTCTCCCTTCTTTCCTTTTTCATCCTTTCCCCCTTTTACTCCCTCTTCCTTGCTCCCCCCACCAAATTTTCAGTTCCCAGTTTTCTCTTACCCCTTGCTGGCTGCCTGCTCCTGGTCCTGCAGACCGTTCGGGAACTCTGAGGATGTGGTACAAGGGCGAGTCGTGTGCTGCCTTCCACCTGATTTATAGATGCTCCTGGATAACAGTAGCAAAAACTCACTACAACCTGATGAGCTTTTGCCCTGGATTTTAACCCTTGGGGTCACACATTAGATATGAAGCGTGGCCCCAAGTTTCTTAAAACTGAGAAAATATATGAAGAATGTTTGATTTTAGTCTCCTAAGAATTCTGAATGGTGCTAGTTGTTTAAAAGGATACACACGCACACACCCCACAGAGAAAATTCTTATGAATTCAGAGCCTGAGTTCTAGTTTCTGAGTTTATTGTGGCCCTCAGAGTTTAGAATCCCAGGCAAGGTCCAGGCTCATAAAGCACCAAAGATTTTTAAAGACACTTTTCTTCACAGAGGGCACATGCCCAAGTTATCTGTGCTTGTCCTATCTTGTATATGAAACTAGGTCCCGAAAGAACTAGAGTTCCAGAAGGGAGTTCCAGAAAGAAACTAGAGTTCCAGAAGGGAGTGGGTATGTATGAAACCTAAAGAGAATTATCTTTATTTATATATATATATATATATGGATGTATATATATATATATATATATATATATATGGATGTATATATATATATTATATATATATATGGATGTATATTAGACTGGGGTAGGGTTTTTTCCCTTTTTATTTACTTTTAACTTCATTTGCCAATAAAAATGAGAGCCAGGAGGATATGCTGAATCGTATGCAGGGGGAGGAAACAAGTGGGCATTAGGGAGCAGGGAGCTGCATCTCGGCCAGGTGGGGTGAAGTGGGCTGTGGAAGACCAGAGGAGGGAGGCGCTCAGGGGTGCTCTCGGAGTTGGGAACCCAAGGCAGTCGCATCGCGAGACTGTGAAGTGCGACTCTCATGGAGAGCACCTGAAGGCTGTGGCAATTATTATTTTAAAGGGCCGCAGAAAGAACTGAATGATTTTAATAATCGAGTGGGTAGCCTGAGATAAAGGTGCACACTCAGCAAAGAGCCGACATCGTGACCATTTGCTTTGAATAACACAATATTTTCTCTAGAAATGCTCAGCTTTCATTTTTCCCAAGTGTCTCCTTTTCAGGCCACTTAGTTTTCTGAATCAAAGTGGAATTTAGAACAATGAAACGTATGCTCTCTGGACACTTGCATTTCATAGGCATGATATTTTAAAAATTGTTAACATATGAGCACTATTTGTTGCCTTAATTTATTTCACTCGGTGAAAATGTATTAATTCTGTAGTCATCAGTGCTTTTCTTGGCATCCTTCAGTTTTAAGAGGGAAAGTAGGTTCCCAGGAAAAGATTTGTCCCATGAAGAGGTTCTTAAATGTTGTCTTGTAGTGCCCTTCTTTTGTTTTCTGTTAATTGTAACAGAAAATAATTATTACTGTATGCTGTTTTATGTGCCCGGCCCTGTTCCAAGCACTTTAAATAAATCAACTCCTTTAGTCTTCAGACAACCTAGTAAGATAACCATTATTGTTTATCCCCTTTTACAGATAAACTCTGCTTTATAAAAGGACCTCTTTCGATTTTTATCACTAGGTTTATGCTGCTCCCAGGGAACCAGCAATGCTCTAGTCTCCTCTCTGCCCTGGCCACACACCCGCACTTTTTTATTTAGTCCTGACCCTTGTGCCATCACCTGTCTTTAGCAAGATTTTCTGTGGCTTATGCTCTTCACATGCCATTGTTACATTTAAATGAGAATATATTTGAAAGCAGCTGGCAAACTGTGCAGAGTTTTGCAGTTAACTTGAGTTAGTATTGTTGATACGAACTGTCGAAAATGCTTTCTAACACCGCATGTTAGAAATTCTTGATGAGTTTTCCTTTCCAATGTGGTCAAGAGGTTGGTGGGAAATTGTTTAAGTAACTCAGCTTCATAAGGCCTGTTTGCCAGTCTACGAAACAGAGACAGAATTTCTTCCAATTTGTAGAAAGTACTGATCCTTCTGAAAGATGAAAGCAAAACCAGCATTTGCACTATCCCACGGTGCCTATCTCTGCTTCTCTCCTCACCTGCTGGCTGACCCTGGCAGGAGCAAGCCGGGACCTGTTTTTTTTTGTTTGTGTTTTTTTTTTTTTTTTTTTTTAGGAACAGCATCAAAGAAATGTTTCAGCACTGTCTACCGAGCGATCTCAGCCTCTGGACCAGCAAGCAGCGCCGTACTTAGATTTGAGTAAGAACTTCCCCACTGTCACCCTGTTTGTCTTTTGGGTTCTGCAGCCACTGCAGTTTGGAGCCTGTTGCGCTGGCTTGTGAGGCTGGGGAGGTCAGATCGGTGCTCTGATATCTGATTTTATAGCGCTCAGTTATTAGTGAGCAAATTAGTATGTCCTAATAAAGAGGATGACTAGACTCCTTGCATGAAAGTATGCTCTCCAGTTAGGAGACACTGAATACACTCAAATGACATGCACAAAGCCCATGGGAACAGGGCAGGGGATGCCGAGAGAGGCGCGTGCAGGGAAGGGTTGCTGGGAGCAGGGGCGCGTTCCGGTTGCTGGGGCCCTGAGGCTGTCTGCAGGGCGTGGGCTAATGCACACATGCCCACCTCGTGCTTTCCTCCCACCTGTGCTGAACTTATTAATATAAGCATTAGCAGTCAAGTTTTAAGGAAAACTACAGTGAATTATTTGACCAAAGGAAGAATTTTGTAATTAGTTACATCTCAAATTTTCTGTTGCTATTTCCTGTATTGCGTTTCCTTAGAGCAAAGTACATGGTTGCTGAAAGACATTTATTTGTTCTAAAAACACTTACTGAGCTGCAACTTCAGGCTGAGCCCAGGCCAATTCAGGACGGGGAAACAAATCCACTACAGGGTCTACCCACCCTCAACACCTGCCAACTTGTGCCATTGAGAATGGGCCGCTGTGCCCTGGGACGCTCTCTGTGGGACATACCCGGGACCTGGCTGCGTCTACAAGGGCTAGATGGTGTTGCATCTCCTTCAGCTTTTGTGCGGGTGTTAATCAAGTTGGGTGGTAAGCTGTGAGACATTCTGTGCTCCCTGATTTGGCTTGAACCTGAGGAACGACTTTCTACTAAAATCTCCCTTATTAACAGGATTTCGAAGTCTGTGATAAATAAGCAGAGTTATGTGCACATTCCTCCGTATAACATGTTTTGCGTAAGTGGGGAGTGTGAGAAGGATAGACCCCAGCTTCTCTCTCTCATCCCCCCCTCCCCCCATCCCTCCTGCTACCAGCACATCGGCTGAGGGAACCAGGTGTGGAAGTTCTAGGAGGGGTGGCCTTCAGGTAGCCTCACATCACCTAGCAACCAGGACACCCTTTGAACGTAGATGGAACAAACAGCTATTGACAGACACTTGTTAAGGAAATGGAAAACGGCTGAAGGCAAACCCCAACTCCAGCCTTCAGAACTTGGGGAAATGAGGGTGTGAGAACTCCAGGGGCGATGTCCAGCACCTTAGCTGGTGGAAGCATATCTCCTTCTCCCCCGTCCTCGTGGCTTCCCCCCGCGAGCGGCTTCGTTCCAGGCTGTCTCCGCCTCCCGCCTTCTCCTGGACTCCCTAGAACTCCCTTCCTGAGCGTCCTTTCGCGAATACCCCTCGGCCCTTCCTCCTACTCCTGTCAACTAAGCATGTGTCCAGCATGAGAAGGAGGCAGGAGGTCTTTGAAGGTTTCGGCCTCACTCTGGTCTCTCTCTCTGTTCCCTGTACATATGTATTCACGGCTGACATTTCTGCTCATTTCTGGACGAGTCTTAGCGCTGTGTCTCTGTCCCTCACCAGTCAGTCTCAAGCCAGGTGATGTTTTCATCCGGCATCTCCAGCCAGCCATCCCGAGGGCCCCTCAAATTCAGTGGGCCTGGAAGGAATTCTGGTTCACCCTTCCCAGGCCACCTTCCGTACCCTGTTACTGCTGCGTGGACCCCATGCTCTCAACCCTCTGGCTTTAGCATCTGTGGTTATTTGTAATAATTCAACCTGATTAAGTGACCACCGTCAGTGTCCTAGGTGAGTCATCGCCCCGCGGGGCTCACAGCTTAGCGCTCCCTCCCTCCTGCCCCCTCGGCCTGGCTCTCCTTTCCATTCTTCCAGTTCACTCTGTAATACACCCTCCCGGACCCTTGCACCCACTGCCTCGAGGGTCCCCCACCCCGGCCTGCAGTCTCTTGCTATTGCCCACGACTGGCTCTTCTCTATCCCCGCCCCCTCTCTCCTGCTGGCCTGTCTTCTTCACCTACTGGCCTTCAAGGCCTGCCTTCGATGCCATCAGCAGCTTCTCCAGCCTTTTCTCATCAGCCCCCAGAAGCAATCTCTCCTTCTTCCGAATTTTCCTAGCGCTTTCTGACTCATAGTCTACCCTGTAATAGAACTTTGGGATGTATCATTTTCCCCATGCAGGTCGAGGGCCTTTGGAGGTGAAGTTACTCTTTGTATCCCTAGAGCACCCAGGACAATGCCTTGCACACAGCAGGTGCAGGAGGACCCTTAAATGAAGGAGCAAACGAACCGAAGGCCTGAAGTGTATCCCAGGACCAAGATGCCTAATCAGGGCTGCACGGCTGTGGCCGCAGCCCCGCTTGGAGACCCTTCTGATTCTCAACACGAGAGCCCGTATGTGTGAGACCTCCTCGCCCAGCCTGAAGGCTCAATCGTAGATTCCTCCCCGCTCCGCCCGTAGGCCTTCCGTGGGATTTTCACCCTGCCACTGGGAGCTCAGATGACCCCCGCCCAGGGCCCCATTTTCAAGACTCCCTTCCTCAAGTGGTGGCGGTAGGATTAAATGGAAAAAGGACCCGGCGAAACACCTGACAGAAAGCCCTCAATGCATTTCCTCTCCTCCTCCAAGCACAAGAGGAGAAATGAGAGCAAGCGCTGCCTCTACAAAGTGGAGACCCCAGACGTGGGAAGGCGCTGGCGTCCCGCCCCTCCAGCGCTCCCTGTCACCGGGGCTCCCGAACCGCTTCTTTCGTGGCCGAGCAGCTCCAGGGTGCAGCACAGGAAGGTGTGGCCAGGTCATCCTGAAGCCACCAGAGTCCCAGGAGGGCTTAGGGCTCCCCACTGGGCCCTGGGGCAGGTCAGGTGTGGTCACATTGACTCAGACTTCTCAGGTGACAGGCTCTGGGACCCTGCCTTCCCTGGGTCTCCTTGGTGGCCCAAGTCAAGCAAGTTGCTGCAATTTGGCCCGGAGGGATTACAAAAGCCTGCCGAGATGGGGCGAGGCGCTGTCAATCTGAGATAAACAAACTATGTTAGCTGCACCGGCAGAGGGGCGATCCAAACCAGAGGATCCCTCTCAGCGTTCATCCCTGAGACCAGCGATTGACCTCAGCCTCAACCTGTAAGGGCTGCAGTGTTACATTCCTTGTTCAGTAGATGAAGAAATAGGCTCAGAGTTTCTAAGTACCTTGACCAAGGTCACCAGTTTATAAAGCAGCAGATGGAATGGTGTCTCCCCAGCCCTAACCCTTTTCTGATCCTGGAAAGGTTATGGATACTACGTTCGATTTTTGTTTTGAATAGTTGAATTTATTCTGCTCAAGGTGTGATTTAGTCCATTTGGGGATGGAAGGTGCCTCCCTAGCCACTGCAGGGTGATTCACCAGTAAGGGGAGAGTTGTACTTACTCTGAGGCAGAGTATTGTCACGTGTGCCCACTTCGTCTTCCCACAGACCTGAAGCAGCAGGGGCTAGGAATGCAGATATGACAGAGACACGGTCCCAGCCCTCAGGAAGCTCATCCTTTAGCGAACTGTGTCACGAAAGTTGAAAAAACTAAGCCATATGATTCCTTTGGATAGTCACAATTTTATGTATCCAAATGCAGAAGGAAGTTGGCAAAAGATTTTGCAGGCCGAGGAACGCTCATTTGCTGTGCGTGGGCGGCAAGACCCCTGTGTATGAAGGCATGAGTGTGGCAGTTCAAAGTTAAAGGAGCTGGTTAGTGCCAGAGTGCTTTATCAGAGGGGTGATATCCTTGAAGTCCCTTTGCTGGGATTTTGTGTTTTGAATTTTGCTTCATGGATCATGGAGTTTTAGAACCAGAAGGAACTTTAGAAATGTCACTAGAAAGATGCAAGTCAGAGCAGTGATTTGGTGCAGAAGCACCCCAGGCAGAGGGGAAGGCACTGGATGACTTCCTGGGTCCTCTGCCAGTCCCTGGGCCAGGGCCGTCTCCTGGCTGGCTCCTGAGAGGACACTCCACCCGACTCCACTGGTCATGACACTCTGTGAGTCTTGACTCTCAGGGGTCCCAGTCACCTCTTTCCTTATCCTCGTGTTTGACCAGGATGGTAGAAAGAGTTTTATCATAAATGGCTGAGAATGGCTGATACATGTAGCTCATTATCAGTTATTAACGACATCCTTCATTAAGCTGGATGTTTTGTGATTATTTTAACATGCATTTTCAGAACAACCTACAGATAGTTATGATTACCCTGATTCCGGGTGTGGAAAGAATGAGATTCTGCTTGATTGACATTTTCGCAAGGTCCGGCAGCTAGTCAGCACCCAGACCAGCACCGGGGCCCACATCTGCCCGACTAGAAAGCCCCCCTGTCTCCCCTGCGTTACGGAGCCTCCTAGCTCTCCCTGAGGATCGTCATGTGAACAGCGTTTGGGAAGGAGCACAACATATTCATGATTCAAGATTTAGCTCAGCAGCCGCCTGCGTCCCTCACCACTCTCGGTCCGGGCTACGCGTCCCTCTCCTGCGCTCCTTTGGAGCCTTTTCCTAAACTTATCACAGAGTAAGCTTTGTCCCTCTGTATCCCCAACACCTAATCCTGTGCCTATCCCCTAACACGTATTTAAGAAATAGTTTTTAATAAATAAATAATGGAATCAATGAGTAAATGAAAATTGTTTCCTCTTATTCCACATTTCTGTGTATCTTGGGGCAGTGGGCACCTGTAGCCCAAAGAAATCTCTGCCTAGCGCTCAATTTTGTACTTTTAAAGTCAGACTGATTCAAATGTAATTTACAAACAGTAAATTCACCCATTTTAAGTGCGCAATCTGATGAGCTTTGAGAAGTGGATTCAGTGAGTAATCATCACAACTATTGTGATTAGAACATTTCCATCAGCCAGTGAGTTTCCTTGTGCTCTTTTGCAGTCACTTCCCTCCCCCCCCATGCCCTGGCCCCCCGGCAACCACTGATCTGCTTTCTATCACTATAGCTTTATTTTTTCTAGAATTTCTTGTAAGTGGAATCATTTCAACTTAGCATAATGCTCTTGAGATTCAACAGTGTTATTGTATTTGTCAGTGGTTCATTTTTATTGCTAAATAAATTACATTTTGTGGAGAGACCACCGTTTATCTCTCTATCACATGAACATTTGGGTTTTTTGCAGTCATGTACTCTTGTACGTAAAACTGCTGAGAACCTTTCAAATACAAATTCTTACTTGGATATATACTTTCATTTCTCATAGAGAAATTCCTAGGAATGGAATGGCCAGGGCATATGATAAAAGGTTGCTTAACTTAGAAACTGGCAAACAGTTTTCCAAAGGCTACCACGTTACATTCTCACTAGCTGTTTATGAGGCTTCCGTGTGTCCCACATCCTCACGAACACTTAGTATTCTCATATCTTTTAAAGTTTAGTCATTCTAATAGATGTATAAGATTATCTCATTGTGGTTTTAATTTGCACAGTCCCCTGGTAACTAATAAAGGTGAGCATCTTTTCATGCGCTTATTGGCATTCTTACACCTTCTTTTGTAAAGTGTCCAAATTCTTTGCCTACCCCTTCATTGCATTTTACTCAATATTGAGTTGTAAAATGATTGTCTACATAGAAAACCTCTAGGAATCTACCCCCCAAATCTCCTTGAACTGATAAGTGAGTTTAACAAGCTCACAGGATACAAGGGCAACACGCAATTATATTTTTCATACTTTAATGAACTATTGGAAATAGAAATTAAAAGCACAATAGTATGTTCAGTCACTCAGAAGAATTAAGTACTGGGGACGTCAGCAAGGTGGCAGACTAGGAAGATCCGGGCCCTAGTTTCCCACAAAAACATCAAATAAACAACTAGATGCTAACCAAAATAACATTTAGAAGCTCTGGAAACCGGCAGAGATCTGCAGAAACCAAGTGAACACTCAGTCAAGGAAAAGCTTCACTCAGAATGGTAGAAGATTTTGTGATGCTTTTACTCGCCCTTGTTCCACCCCCCACCATGAAGTCAAGAGGAAGTGGCCCGATCTTCATTGCTGTCCCTTGGGCCAGAAAGAGTCCAGTGGAAATTGTTAACATTCTAGCCTATCTGTGGGCTGCCCAAGGGACTGGTATCTTTCTTCCTGGCTCAGAACTCAGGGAATAGCAGCAAAGTTTGGATCTTAGTCTGGAAGCCATGGAAGGAACTGGTGGGCACCTTGGCATGTGAAACTGCAGGGGAACCACAGGTCCACAGGTGCCTGGGGGCAAAAGATTGTGGGCAGAGGAATACACAGAACATCTAAGACCCTGAGAAACGGCTGGAGTGAGACTCTGTGGGAAATAAATACATTTATTATTATTTTTTTAAATTAAATTTTATTTTTTATACAGCAGGTTCTTACCAGTTATTTTATACATATTAGTGTGTATATGTCAATCCCAATCTCCCAATTCATTCCACCACCACCCCACCCCCCGCTGCTTCCCCCCTTGGTGTCCATACGTTTCTTCTCTACATCTGTGTCCCTATTTCTGCCCTGCAAACAGGTTCACCTGTACCATTTTTCTAGATTCCACATATGTGTGTTAATATATGGTATTTGTTTTTCTCTTTCTGACTTACTGCACTCTGTCTGACAGTCTCTAGGTCCACCCACATCTCTACAAATGACCCAATTTCGTTCCCTTTTGAGGCTGAGTAATATTCCACTGTATAGATGTACCACATCTTCTTTATCCATTCATCTGTTGATGGGCATTTAGGTTGCTTCCATGACCTGGCTATTGTAAATAGTGCTGCAATGAACATTGGGGTGCATGCGTCCTCTTTTGTAGATTTTCTGATGATGCCCAACCTAAATGGTGTGAGGTGATACCTCATGGTAGTTTTGATTTGCATTTCTCTAATAATTAGTGGTGTTGAGCAGCTTTTCATGTGCCTCTTGGCCATCTGTATGTCTTCTTTGGAGAAATGTCTATTTAGGTCTTCTGCCCATTTTTTGATTGGGTTGGGTTTTTTTTGTTTTTTGTTTTTTTTAAAAAAAACTTTATTTATTTACTTTTGGCTGCCTTGGGTCTTCGTTGCTGTGTGCAGGCTTTCTCTAGTTGTGGCGAGTGAGGGCTACTCTTCATTGCGGCACGCAGGCTTCTCATTGCGGTGGCTTCTCTTGTTGTGGAGCACGGGCTCTAGGTGCGTGGGCTTCAGTAGTTGTGGCTCACGGGCTCTAGAGCGCAGGCTCAGTAGTTGTGGCACACAGGCTTAGTTGCTCTGGCATGTGGGATCTTCACGGACCAGGGCTCAAACCTGTGTCCTCTGCATGGGCAGGCGGATTCTTAACCACTGCACCACCAGGGAAGCCCGGGTTGTTTGTTTTTTTAATATTGAGCTGCATGAGCTGTTTATATATTTTGGAGATTAATCCTTTGTCCGTTGATTCGTTTGCAAATATTTTCTCCCATTCTGAGGGTTGTCTTTTCGTCTCGTTTATAGTTTCCTTTGCTGTGCAAAAGGTTTTAAGTTTCATTAGGTCTGGGAAATAAATACATTTAGAAGCAGCCAGGGGAAGGGGGTGGGCGGGGGCAGGGTTGGTTGAGAGCATATACACACAGGCCCAGACAGGATATATTCCCAGAAAAGACCTTAGAAGCTCTTAAGCCTTCACCTTGTGCTGACCTCCAGGCTCAGGGACCTGCTAATTAGTAAACGTCTCCCATGCCCGTCTGCAAGGACTGGTAGAGTGGCTGTTTTTTCAAATGCCTGGTTTTCAGTAAAAGATCACAAGGCATGCAAAGAAATAGGGAAACATGGCCCTTTCAAAGGAACAAAATAAATCTCCAGAAACAATCTCTGAAGAAACACACACAGTGGACCTGAGAGACAAAAAGCTATAAGCATACAGACAAATACGTTACAACAACTGTCTTACATATGCTCAAAGAACTAAAGGAAATTAGGAAAACTACATATGAACGAGGCGATGATATAAAAATGAGCGAAACAGAAAATTCCAGGATGAAAACTACAATAATGAAATTTTCACAAGAGGGATTCAACAGCACATTCAAATAGGCAAAAGAGGGCTTCCCTGGTGGCGCAGTGATTAAGAATCCGCCTGCCAATGCAGGGGACATGGGTTTGAGCCCTGGTCTGGGAAGATCCCACATGCCGCGGAGCAACTAAGCCCGTGCACCACAACTACTGAGCCTGAGCTCTAGAGCCTGCGAGCCACAACTACTGAACCCACGTGCCACAACTACTGAGGCCCACACAGTGAGAGCCCATGCTCCACGACAAGAGAAGCCACCGCAATGAGAAACCTGTGCACCTCAACGAAGAGTAGCCCCCGCTCGCCGCAACTAGAGAAAGCCCACACGCAGCAACGAAGACGCAACACAGACAAAAATAAATAAATAAAATAAATAATTTAAAAAAAAAAATAAAAAAAAAACCAAATAGGCGGAGGAAAGAATCAGTGAACTTGAAGACTGGACGTTTGAAATTATCAAGTCTGAGAAGAAAAAAAAAAAAAGAAGGAAGAAAAATGAGCAGAGCCTAAGAGACTTGTGGGACAGAACAAGCAGACAAGTATAAGAATTATGGGAGTTCCAGAAGGAGAAGAAAGAAAAGGGGCACAGAGAATATTTGAAGAAATAATTGCTGAAAACATGTCAAATTTAGGGAAATATATGGATATAAATTCAATAAGCTTAACAAACTCCAAGTGGGATAAACCCAAGAGACTCACACCAAGACACATTATCATCAAAGTGTTGAAAGCCAAAGATAGAGAATCTTGAAAGCAGCGAGAGAAAAATGACATCACATTGATCATCACAAATGATCCCCAATAAGACTATCAGTAGATTTCTCAGCAGAAAACTTACAGGCCAGAAAGCAATAAGATGATGTATTTTAAATGCTGGGGGGGAAAAACCTTCAAGTTGAAATGCAAGGACACTAGAGAATATGTCTGTACTCTCATATGAAAATAAATGGTTTTCTAGTAAAGGTAAATACATAGACAAATAGAAAAAATAGTATAGTAATTTTGGTTTGTAACTCCAGTTTTTGTTTTCTACAGTCTTTTAAGACAAATTAATTAAAAATATAAATCTCTGTTAATGGATATTCAATATATAATGATGTAAGTTGTGACATCAATAACATAGAGTGAGGGGAGTGGAGCTGTAAAGGAATAGAGGTTTTGTATGTGGTTGAAATTAAGTTGGTATCAGTTTAAGGTAGATTGTCATGACTTTAGGATGGTGTATCTAATTCCCATGATAACCACAAAGAAAACATCTATAGAATATACAAAAAAGAAAATGAGAAGAGAATAAAAATGTGTCACTACAAAAAGTCAGCTGAACATAAAGGAAAGCAGTAATGGAGGAAATGGACACAAAAGCTATACGCATACAGAAAATAAATGGCAAAAGTGTTCTTATATCAGTAACTAGTTGAAAGGTAAAGGGGTTAAACTTCTCAATCAAAAGACACAGAATGGGAGAATGGACAAAAAAAAAATAGTATCCAACTATAAGAGACACTAGATCTTTTAGATCTAAGGATCATAGGTTGAAAGTGAAAAGATGGAAATGTATACTAGAAAGAAACTATTTCAACATACTAAAGGCCACATATGAAAAACCCATAGCCAACATGATACTCAGTGGAGAAAGACTGAAAGCTTTTCCTCCAAGATCAGGAATAATTCAGTGATGCCCACTCTCACCATTTCTATTCAACATAAGACTGGAAGTTATAGCCAGAGAATTTTAGAAAAAAAAAATTAATAAAAGGTATCCAGGGGCTTCCCTGGTGGCGCAGTGGTTGCGCGTCCGCCTGCCGATGCAGGGGAACCGGGTTCGCGCCCCGTTCTGGGAGGATCCCACATGCCGCGGAGCGGCTGGGCCCGTGAGCCATGGCCGCTGAGCCTGCGCGTCCGGGGCCTGTGCCCCGCAACGGGAGAGGCCACAACAGAGGGAGGCCCGCATACCACAAAACAAAAAAAAAAAAAAAAAAAAAAAAGGTATCCAAATTCCAAAGGAAGAAGTAAAACTACCTCTGTTCACAGATGATATTATCTTATATACAGAAAACCATAAGATTACAGACATACCAAAAAAAGGAAAAACTGTTAGAACTAATAAATTCAGCAAAGTTGAAAAATCAACACACAAAAATCAGTTGCATTTCTATATGCTAACAATGAACAATCCAAAGAGGAAATTAAGGAAAAATTCTCACTTCAGATAGCATCAAAAAGAATAAAAATAGGAATAAACTTAACCCAGCAGGCTAAAATTTGTACACTGAAAACTACAAAATATTGCTGAAAGAAATTAAAGAAGACAGATAACTGGAAAGGCAGCCTATGTTTATGAATTGGAAGACTCAATATTGTTAAGACGTTAATAACTACCCCAAACGACCTACAGAGTCAATGAAATCTTGGTCATAATCGCAATGAGAGATTTTTGCAGAAATAGAAAAATACATCCTAAAATTCATATGGAACCTTAAGGGACTTCAAATAGTCAAAACAATCCTGAAAAGAACAAATTTGAAAGTCTCACATTTCCTGATTTCAAAACTTACTACCAAGTTGTGGTAACCAAAATTGTGTGGTATTGGCATAAAGACAGGCATATAAACCAATGGAAGAAATATAGAGCCTGGAAATAAGCCTTCAGGTGTATGGGCAAATGATTCTCAACAAGGGTGCCAAGACCATTAAATGCGGAAAGGACAGTCTTTTCAACAAATGGTGTTGGAAAAACTGGATGTCCACATGCAAAACAATAAAGTTGGACCATTGCCTTATACCATATACAAAAATTAACAAAAGGGATCAAAGACCTAAATGTAGCGACTAAAACTATAAAACGCTCAGAAGGAAACACAGGGGCAAAATTGGATTTGACACTGGATTTGACAGTGATTTCTTGGATTGACGTCATAAGCACAGGCAACAAAGGAGAAAACAGATTAAGTTGCACTTCATCAAAATTAAAAATTCTCGTGTGACCAGGAACATTATAAACAGAGTGAAATGCAACCCACAGGATGGGAGAAAGTATCTGCAAATCATATCGCTAATAAAAGATTGATATCCAGAATATATAAAGAATTACAACTCAATAGCAAAACACAACTCTATTAACAAATGCTCAAAGGACTTGAATATACATTTCTCCAAGGAAGATATACAAATGGCCAATAACCACAGGAAAAGATGCTCAACATCACTAGTCATTAGGGAAATTCAAACTATATGCAAGATATCATTTCACACCTACTAGGATGGCTGTTATAAAAAAGAAAGGAAAAGCAAACCACCACCACCAACACCAATAGCAACAACCATAAAGTTACAAGTGTTGCAAGGATGTGCAGTCAGACTGTTCATTCCAGTCTCTCCTCGTGTGGATAATTTCTGAAGAGAAGCCCCGTGTAATTCTTATTCTTGCTGCTCTACTGGTAGGACAAGTTTTCCTCTGGCTTCTATCAGGATTTTTTCTTTGTCTGATTTTCTGCAGTTTGAATATGATGTGCCTAGGTGTAGTTTTTTTGGCATTTTCCTATCTAGTGTTCTCTGAATTTCCTGAAAATGTGGTTTGGGGATTATTATTATTGCTTTAAATATGTCTTCTGTTCTTTTCTGTCTTCTCCTTCTGGTACATGGGAACATGCATAATTTCCATTACATATATGCTACACCTTTTGTAGTTGTCCCACCATTCTTGAATATACTGTTTCAATTGTTTTGTCTTTTTTCTCTTTGCTTTTCAGTTTGGGACGTTTCTGTTGACATATCCTCAGGCTCACTGACTCTTTGCTCAGCTGTGTGCAGTCTACCAATGAACCCATAAAGGCATTCACTTCTGTGACAGTGCTTTTTATTTTGAGCATTTCTTTGTTATACTTTCTTAGAATTCCCATCTCTCTGTGTACATTACCCATCTGTTCTTGCATGTTGTCTAGTTTTTCCACTAGAGCCCTTAGCATATTAAGCATAGATTTTTTTTTTTTTTTTGGCCTCTCCACGTGGCCTGCGGGGACATTCGTTCCCCAGCCAGGGATCCAACCCATGCCCCCTGCGGTGGAAGCACGGAGTCCTAACCACTGGACCTCCAGGGAAGTCCCAATCATAGTTATTTTAAATCCCCAGTCTGATAATTTCAACATCCCTGTCATATCTGAATTTGGTTCTGATACTTGCTCTTTCTTTTCAAACTGTGTTTTTGCCTTTTAGTATAGTATAACAAAACTGCCCCCCACGAGACACAGACACTTCAGACAGCAGTTGCAAGCCCAGGTTATCACCTGTGCTTCTGACCAACAAATTACAGATCAGAGTCTCCAACAACCCTCTCCTTGGGTTTGATTAAATTGCTAGAGTGTTCACAGAACCCAGGGAAACTCTTACTTATGTTTACCAGGTTATTAAAGCATATGATAAAGGATGCATATGAATAGCCAGATGAAGAGATACATAGGTGAGGTCTGGGAGGGTCCCCAGCGCAGGAACTTTTGTCCCTATGAAGCTGGAGTGCATCCCCCTCCTGGTGTGGATGTGTTCACCCACATGAAGGCTCTCTGAACACTGCGCTTTGGGGATTTTATGGAGGCTTCCTCATGTAGGCATGAACAATTAAGAACTCTATTTTCAGCCCTTTTCTCTTCTCTAGAGGATGGAGGGTGGGGCTGAAAATTCCAAGCTTCTAATTATGGTTTAGTCTTTCTGGTGACCAGCCCCCATCCCAATGCCCAGCCAGAGTCGCCTCAATAGAACAAAAGATGCCCCTAGTGCTCTTATCACTTAGGAATTTACAAGGGCTTGAGGAACTCTGTGCCAGGAACCAGAGGCAGAGACCAATATATATTTTCTATTATCTCACATCCTGTGGCCTAATTCTCTGATGGATCCAAGAAGAGTTGTTGATTTTCAGTTTGTTCATCTCTTTGCTTGTTGTTAGGACGTGACTGATAACTTCTAAACCCCTTCCATGACAAACTGGAAACCAGAATTCCCATTCTTTTACTTTGAATTTATCTGTGTCTTTGTGTTTAAAGTGGATTTCTTATAGTCACCATATAGTTGAGTCTTGCTTTTTTTATCCAATTGGACAATCTCTGCCTTTTAAATGGAGTATTTAGACCACAAATGCCTAATGTGATCATTGACATGGTTGGGTTTTAATCTAACATCTTACTCTTTGTTTTCTATTTGTCCCATCTGTGTTTTGTTTCTTTTTTCCTCTTTTCCTGTCTTGTATAAATTGGATTAATTGATTTTTTTTTGATATAATACTATCTACATTAATAATCTATTAATTTTTTTTTTTTTTTTTGCCATACGCGGGCCTCTCACTGCTGTGGCCTCTCCCGCTGCGGAGCACAGGCTCGCAGGCTCAGCGGCCATGGCTCACGGGCCCAGCCGCTCCGCGGCATGTGGGATCCTCCCGGACCGGGGCACGAACCCGTGTCCCCTGCATCGGCAGGCGGACTCTCAACCACTGCACCACCAGGGAAGCCCTGTTAATTCATTTTTTAAAAATTGGTTGCTCTAGGGTTTACAATATTTATCTTTAATTGATCAAAGTCTACCATTAGATAATGTAATACCACTTCACATATGGAACAAGAACCTTACAAGTATATTTTCATCTCCCTCCTCATGGTCTTTGTGCTATTTTATGGTAACATTTTACTTCTACATATGTTATAAATTCCATAATATATTGTTATTTTTTTTTTTTTGCTTGAAACAATTATCTTTCAAAGAGGTTTTTAAAAATAGAGGAAAAAAAAGTCTTTTCTATTTACCCGTGTGTTACCATTTCTTTATGTGGATCCAAATTTCCATTTGGTTTCACTTTCCTTTGTGATAGGACTTCCTTCAGCATTTTTCATAGTGCTAGTCTACTGATAATGACTTCACTAAGCTTCTGCATGTTTGAAAAGTTCTTATTTTACCTTCATGTTAAAAGATATTCTGGCTGGGTACAGAATTCGAGGTTCAGAGTTTTAAATTTTTTCTTCCAGTGTTTTTAAAAATGTTATTCTGGATTGCATGGTTTCAAGCACAAAGTCTACTGTAATTCTTATCTTTGTTCCTCTGTATGTAATGTGTCCATTTTCCTCTGGTTGATTTTTAGATTTTCAGAAATTTGATTATCATGTGCCTTTATGTGGTTTTCTTATGTTTTGTCTGGTTAGAGATTGTTGAGATTTTTGAATCAGTGGGTTTATAGTTTCCATTAACTTTGGGAGATTTTCAGCCATTATAGGTTCAAATGTATATTCTGATCCCTCCTTTTCTTCTGGAACTTCAGTTGCTTTTATGATAGGCCACTTAATACTGTCTCACAGTTGTTGCTTCTCTATTTTCTGTCTTTTTTCTCTCTGCTTTTCATTGTGAATGTTTGTCTCATGTTCACTAACATTTTCTTCTGTAATGTCTAGTCTGATGTTAACCTTAGCTAGTGTATTTTACATTCCAAATATTGTACGTTTCACCTTTAAAATTTTGATTTTGGTCTTTTTAAGATCTTTTCATCCTTTCCCCATCATGTTCTTGTTTTTCTCTACCTTCTTGAACACCTGGAGTGTATTTAAAACAGCTCTTTTAACATCCTTATCTGCTAGGTCCATTATCATTTCTGGTTCTATTTCTATTGACTGTTTTTTTCATCCTGGTTATGGACTGTATTTTTCTGTGATTTATTTCCCCCAAAAGCCAATACTCTTCTGAGGACACTACCTGATGCACCATGTATTAGGACATTTTTCCACCCTCGCTGGTAGTAACAGAAACTCTTTGAAAGAAACTCTTTCAAAAACTTTTTTTCCAGTGTTTTTTCCACAGTCTTGGTTTTTTTTTTTTTTCACACATGTGCATATGAGTACTCAGCCAAAGATTCAAGGAGACCCTTCTGCAAATATCTGAGGCTCTCCCTCTCTGCAGGCCCCTCTTCTTTGCTATGTCCTCCCTGAATTCAGAACACTGTCTCCTCAACACAGCAAGACCACTAGTCTCTGTTTCAGTTTCTCTTCCCTGTGCTGTGACCTGGAAACTTTGTCCAGACAGGGAGCCGGGGAACTTATTCGGTTCACCTTGTCTGTTTCTCTTTTCCAGGATTATTGTTCTACGTTGTGTACAATGTCTGAAAACTTTTGTTTCATATATTTTATCTAGTTTTGTGTTGGTTTAAGGTAGGAAGAGAAATCTGATCCCTGTTTCTCCATCATGGGCAGAAGTGGAAGTTTCTATAATTTAAAAGGTGACTTTCTTAAGTGCTATTGTTTGTTTGGATCCAGCCTCATTTCATTCAAGCCCTACATCTTGTGGAGAATTAAGCGATGAATGGGTGTCCTTGAGAGAGCCTTGGAATGAGTACTGTTTTGCCACTCACTAGCTGTCATTTCATTTCTGTGGGCCTTAGTTCCTCATCTACAAAACTAGGGTAAGAATGAAATTACTATTACCCTATTTTTACTGTTTTCTTTGGGGGAGCTTTGAAAAACCTTTTGAAGGAAGGGCATTGTGTAATGTATGTGGGGGGAAGGCATGAAGAAGAAGGTGACACACTTCTTTGCCTTGACATTGGCCTTGGGGAGGGAAGGAGTATTGTTATGAGTTACTTAGTTTCTTATCAGTTTTAAACCTCTGACGTTCTCACCACCACCATCTCACACATACACACACATCATGGTAGTTTGAAGACATGGCCACAATTCTTTGATACTCCCCATATTGAGAAATGGGGATCTATGTTCTTTCCCCTTAAATCTGGCCAGGCTTTTGACTGCTTTGACCAATAGAGTATTGGTGATGACAGAGTAGAGGTGATGCCATGTGATCTCTGAGCCTAAGTCATAAAATGCCATGAAGCTTTTGCTTTGTTTGTGGAACACTCATTCTTGGAGCTGAGCTGACATGTAAGAAATAAACCTCTTCTAAGGCCACCGTGTTAAGAGGAAGCCAAAATAATATGGAAAAGCCATGGATAGACACTCTGGCTAATAGTCCCAGCTTAGCCCAGCCTTTGCGTTATCCCAGCCTTGGTGTCAGACATATGGGTGAAGAAGCTTCCAGGTGGTTCCAGCTTCTGACCATTCAAGGTACTCTGAGCCATTCATGTCTTTCCAGCTGACACCTCAGACATCATGAAGCAGACACCCTTGCTGTACACTGTCAGATTCCTGCCCATAGAGTCACTGAACATAGTAACAGTGGTTGCTTGCACTGCTGCGTTGGGGGTGGTCTGTCACACAGCCATAGGTAACTAGAGCACATCTCTTCCCTGATCCCTGTCAGATACCAGCAGAAGTGCAGGGTGAATGGTTCAAGGACCAGTTTAAACAGGTAGTCTAAGTGATGTTGAATGAGGGCCGTGTTTCCCAGTGAAGGCTTCATAGAGGGACGTCTAACGCTGCGGGGACATCCCAACTTTCTGAATATAAATCCAGGAGCTCTTGAATGGGGTCCCCACATGAGCGGCTGTGGGCAACTCCCTTTGACACTTGCGGGGAGCGAGGCTATTGAAGTCAGCCCTCGTGCTGCCCAGGTAGCCAGCCCACTGTGCGCGGTCCCCTTCTGTCCCCCCTCCCTCCCTCCTCTTTTCCCTCCACCTTTCCTCCTCTTTTACTGAGTGCCCGTTACATGCCACACATGATTTTAGGTTCCAGGGTGTCAAAGCTGAGTGTATATTAACCATGTCTCTTATTGTCTGTGTGCTGGTGCTTTGACACCTGGGGCCTTGCTGACTCTGGAGGGGCCGCCCCTCCCAGGGCCAGCTACTCCCCAGAGCAGTAAACACCTTGCTGGCCGGTGCACTTCTCAAGTATAAACCCCCACCCTAAACACCTCCTTTAAGGAGCGCTTGCACTCTGGGCCACTGTCCTCCTGCCCTGATCACCCCAAGGCCGGTTACCAGACAACCAGGAACAGCCCCTATACCCCAGAGACCGCCCAAATTATCCAGCCTAGCCAATCCTAAGCCCGATTTGCCTCCCTCACTCGTTCCTTCCTGAGGAAACCGTGATGAGAGCTCTTGCCCAGTCTCCCCGCTCCCAGTGCGTCCCCACGAGGCCCCCAGGGTGCGCTGTGCCCTGCTTGGGAGCTGAGTAATAGCCTTTCAGTGGCAATTGACCCCTCGTCTATTGGACTTACTATACCTCACATTTTCTCTTCCTAGACTACATTTTAAGACAGAATGACACCCAGTCCCTGCCCTAAAGGAACTTAAAAGTTAGCGGTAGCGGGAGCCTTAGCCCAGTAGGGCTGGCAGCATTCTGTTTCGTGCTGTGCGCACTGCTTATGCAGGTGTGGTCGCCGGAGAACTCTCCGCCATCACGCACGTCTGTGCACTCCTCTGTGGGCACACTGTACTTCAATGAACATCTGATCAAAAAAACGTAAAATAATGGTAGCTTGAAATCTGCCCATTAAAGCAGTCTCATAAGCCGAACAAGTATCCTTGGTTTCTCACAGCAGAATTGTTGGCTGATGACAGAGTGCTCCGTGATGAGATCGCTATCAGTCCTGCCTCACGTCACTCATTATCCTGACGTGTGTGTACCTCGGCTCAGAACAGACTTACTTTCCATTTTGTATTATTTACAGGCGGTTTCTAGTCAATTTCTCTTCTGCCTCGTAGGCATCTGGAAGGAAGAGGCAATAGGGTTAAAGAGATCGAACATACGTCCTGAAACCAACTCTTACTTTTTCTTGTCATCTGTTGGCTTCTCCATTTAAATTTGTCAGAATTTAACTTCTGACCAATTAAATAAAGATCGTTTCAGTGCAGTAATCCTGCACACGTGCTCCCTTACAGAGGGAAATCTGATCATTGTTCAGAGTGGAGCGGGAGAAAATTAATGTAGCAAAGGTTTGTTCTTGGCTTGGAACTCTCCTGGCCCTCAGGGCT
>NC_041222.1:99921445-99949514 GCF_002837175.3 Physeter macrocephalus | reverse complement strand
AGTGAGAGCTCACGAAGGTCCCAGCATCTGCCACGTCAACCACTCAGAGCCCTCATTCCCTTCTGCCACGTGACTCCACCTTCCTTGTCCTCGTGGTCACATTACTTCAGGGCCCTCGCTGCCTCTCCTGCCACTGGGAAGACCTGGGTTAGGGTCACTTTGTTCCACTCCCGCAGATTACTAGGGACAAGGGGATGGGGAGGGGATCCCTAGGGCCCCTCATGAAAACTTACCCATTCCCTCTTCAGCAACATTCACACTCTTGTTTATCTCACGGAGGGAACGAATGCACCAAGTGGGCCCCTTTGCAATGTGTAGTTGCTATGCCACTGTCCCCTTCTGTCCTTGTCTGATGCTTCTGTTGAACATTTGTTTATGTCTTGGCTTCTAACGAGCCACTCTCTCCTGAATGATCTTATTTCTCTCCACCCATTCCTTCTCTGCCTTCTGTGAAGACCTCCTTACCTCCGTTGGTCCCTTACATGTTGCCATGATCCAGGGTTCTGTCCACAACCTCCTGTCTTTCTAGGTCACGTATCCTTTTTAAAAATTCTAATGGTGAGAACACAACACGAGATCTACCCTCAAAACATTTTAAGTGTACAATAGAGCTACAGGCACCCTACTATACAGCAGATTTCTAGAACTTATTCATCCTGCACACCTGATACTTTATGCCCGTTGATCAGCAACTTCCCATCCTCCTCTCCCCCTGTCAGCCCCTAACAACCACCGTCCTATGCTCTGATTCTATGATTTGACTATTTCAGATATCGCATGTAAATAGAATCATGCAGTATTTGTGCTCTATGACTGGCTTATTTTGCTTAGCATAACGTCTTCAAGAGTCATCCCATGTACTCTCTTTTTATTTTTAAAATTTAATTCTTTTATTGGGGTAAAATATACATAACATAAAATTTACTTTTTTAAAAAACGATTTTTAAGTGTAAGTTCAGTGACATTAAGTACGTTGACATTTCCGTGCAACCATCACCCCCATCCATCTCCAGAAGTTTCCCAACTCCCCAAACTGAAACTCTGTCACCACTAAACACTACCTTTCCCTTTCCTCTCCCCCAGCCCCTGACAATCCCATTCTGCTTCCCGTCTCTATGAATCTGAGTCCTCTAAGACCTCATGTAAGTGGAACATACAGTGTTTGCCCTTGTGTGACCAGCTTCTTTCACTTAACATAATGTCCTCTAGGTTCACAGGCCACATATTCTTGAGAGATTTTATACAGTGCATGACATTGATGTCTGTCCATCGAGACGATGTATTTCTTCCAGATTTATGTAATGGAAGTGTTCACTATCCTCTGTCTCAGCTTGGGGTATGCTGATGTCTTTCCCCAGAAATGGATGATTGAGAAGCTATGCTGCCTGATAGGTTTTCAGGGGTCCCCGGGGCTGATGTGTGTTGGGGTGTGTTGCCAGAGGGAGTCTTCATGCAGTGGCCCAAGGGGGTGAGTCTCCAAGTCCAGGCCTGCCCAGCAGGAGCTGTCACAGCCTGCAATGCTGGGGTAGGGCCTACAGGATGGCCGCCATGGCTGGACTCTCAAGTGATGCCCCTTACTTGAGTTCTCTCCTACGTCTGGGGTCCCAGAGCTGCGATGGGACTTGATGTCCCAGACCTAGAGCCCTTTCTCATTTCCTTTCCCATCCCTTTCAATGTTCTCCTTGTGGGCTGTAAGTCACAATTCTCTTTGTTGCATCAGAAACTCAAACTGGCTTAGACCAAGTGAGAATCTATTGGTTCCCAGAACCAAAATGGTTCAGTGTGTGCTTCAGGCGAGGCTAGATCCAGGTGCCCAAATTTGTGTTCATTCCCAGGATCGTCCCTGAGCTTTTCTTTTACCAGCCCCCTTCCTGAAATGCACTGCTTTTTTTAAGATATATATAAATTTTTATTTATTTATTTATTTATTTTTGGCTGTGTTGGGTCTTCATTTCTGTGCGAGGGCTTTCTCTAGTTGCGGCGAGCGGGGGCCACTCTTCATCGCGGTGCGCGGGCCTCTCACTGTCGCGGCCTCTCTTGTTGCGGAGCACAGGCTCCAGACGCGCAGGCTCAGTAGTTGTGGCTCACGGGCCCAGTTGCCCCGCGGCATGTGGGATCTTCCCGGTCCAGGGCTCGAACCCGTGTCCCCTGCATTGGCGGGCGGATTCTTAACCACTGCGCCACCAGGGAAGCCCCTGAAATGCACTTCTAACCCCCAATCACCTAGTTAACTCTTACTGATTCTGCAAAGCTCCACTTGTGTGTCAGCACTTCTAGAAAGTCTTCTGGACCCTCTTCTCCTCCAGGCTGATTCAGTGTTCCCCCAGCTGTCCAAACCAGCAACCTGCGAGTCCTCTTACCTGCTCCTCCCCCTACTCCTCCTTCCCAGTCACTCCAAGTTCTACCGACTTTACCTCCTAAATATTTTCAGGTCCCTTCTCTTCTCTCCACCCCCATCACTATGACCCAAGGATAGTCCTCCATCATTTCTTACCTAGGTACTATCATACCTAGACCCCAAGCAACTATTCTCCACACTGTCACCAGAGTAAACAAAAACAAAAGCAAACAAAAATCTGCTTATGGACTGGAAATGGGCAAGGGGGAACTTGCTAGGGTGATCATAACGGTCTGCATCTTGTTTGGGGCGTCGGTTATTCTGGTATAACCGACTTGCTTAAGATCTCTGAATTTTATTTTATATCGGTTATATTGTTCCCTCTCTCTGCACACACAGATACATAGATACTTAAAAATGGACTATGTCAATTTCTTGCTTCAAAACCCTCAATGGTTGCTTGTAGAGTAGCCCCCAAAACTTCATGGGGCTTACAAGGCCCTCTGTGATCGGGGGCTTTCTTTCTTCTCCCAGCCCTTTCTTCTCCTCCTTCCAGAACTTTGCATATGCTGCTGCTCTTCCTGGAAGTTCCTCTACTCTGTCTCTGCCTACATCCTTCTGGTGCCTCGGGTATCAGTTTAATCATCTCTTTCCCAGGGAAACCTTTCCCAGGTCCCTGTGACAAGTCTGGTAGCCCTGAACGCGTTACCGGCAGCACTTTGCACGTCGTAAGCGTTCACCTAACCATTTTGATGATTTGTTTTGGTGCCTGTTTCCTCTAGGTTGTAAGACGTGAGGACATTTCCTCTTATTGATGACTTTTGCTCACCACTCTGTGTGCCACGGTATGCTCCACGGCCTGTTGAATGGCTGTGACTATCTTTGTCATGACCCTATGATGTGGCCTTTCACCTTTCTACTGAACAGTAGCCTCCCCGTCCAGCCTGCTTATCCCATGAAGGCGTGGGCAATGTCTTCTTCACCGCTGGGGCCCCGGGGTTTGGGGTACGGCCTGCATGGTGGGGCACTCAGTAGGTGTTTGCCAGTTGCATGACTGGAGGTATCAGGAAGTGATACTGACAGAATGAAAACAGGCTCTGGACAGAACTTTCCTAGGCACCTGACTCATTTTGGCCACACCCAGTGTTCGTTCATTAAAAGGGACATTCTCAAATCTCCCTTGAGATCCATATAAAAGCCACATAGTCTGGCTTTGAACTTAATGACCTTTCCTATTTACCATTAGTGGAATGAATAAGGGTATCTCAGCTTACTTATCTTAAAGGCCTGTTTAGTTATAGAAACAAAACAAAACAAAAACCTCATAGAATTACCGAACAATGCTAAAGAGTGTTTTTAGTTAGTAAATAGTGGGAGTTATATTCCAGGAGCTTTAAATACATTATCTCTTTTAATCCTTGTAAGAATTCCATGAGATCAATGTAATGATAATCATTCCCAGTTGACCTAGGAGGAGACTGAGGCCTGGAGTGATTATGTATCTTGCACAAGATCACAAAACTAGCGCTGAAACCCCGGTCTTAACAATTGGCCATACCAATTGCTACTGCAGAATTCAACAGTTTTCTAGATAAGTCCAGGACATTCAGGCTTCAGAGATTCTAGTTAACACCCAAGTACAGCTGACTTAACTGCTTGCTTCAGGCTACACGATAACCTAGAGATTTTGTATATCCTTGAATGATTCAGGGCACTTTTGGCCATTATTTTTTCTTTTTATCCTTTATCATCATATCATCATTGGTTTTTTTTGTTTTTTTGTTTTTTTATAGTCACCATACTCATCCTGTTTTCTTTTTTTTTTTTGGCTGCACCGCTTGGCATGTGGGATCTTAGTTCCCCAAACAGGGATCGAACCCCTCCCCCCTGCATTGGAAGCACAGAGTCTTAACCACTGGACCGCCAGGGAAGTACCCTTGCTCATCATTTAGCTGAAAGTTTGTACCCTTTTACCAACCTCTCCCTATTTCTCCCACTCCCCAGCCCCTGGCAACCACTTTTCTACTCTCTCTTTCTATGAGTTTGATTTTCTTTTTAGATTCCACATATAAGTAAATACTATGCAGTATTTGTCTTTCTCTGGCTGCCCTGTCTCACTCAGCACAACATCCTCAAGGTCTATCCGTCTTGTCAAATGCAGGATTTTCTTCTTCCTAATGGCTGAATAATATTCTATCAATATATACATACCACTGATGGACACTTAGTTTGTTTCCGTATCTTGGCTGTTGTGAATAATGCTGCAATGAACGTAGCGGTGCAGATATCTCTTCAAGATCCTGTTTCCGTTTCCTCTGGATACAGACCCAGAAGTGAGATTGCTGGATCATACAGTAGCTTCATTTTTAATTTTTGGAGGAATCTCCATACTCCATGATGTTTATCCTCATCCTCAACATTATCTTTTATCATCTTCATCATCAGAATTGAACCCCTATTAAGACATGAGTTTGGATGCTAGAAATATACGAAGGTACATGGTAAGGTCACGTTATCTAAAAATACTCCACCTGGAAGGGAACACAGAGGTATTTTTGTCCAAACCCCAAACTTTCCCGATAATGGAATGAGACCTTGAGCGAAGGGGGCATCACTAATTAGATATCAGAGTCTGGACTGGAACTCAAGCCTCTGACCACATATTAGTGCCGTTTCATCTACATCATGTTACCTGCCTGTGATGGTGAGTTTTATGTGTTGACTTGGCTGGGCTGCAGTACCCAGTTCTTTAATCAAACATTAATCTAAGTGTTGTTGAAGGTCTTAAGAGAAAAACCAAAGTTTACTGAAAATGAAGAAATTGTGCCTCAAGACTGCATCATCCACTCCTGCCTGAGTTTCTAGGCTGCCAGCCTGCCCTACAGATTTTGGACTTACTAGCCCTGGTAATCACATAAGCCGATTCCTAAAAACAAATCTCTTCATATCTATTTATCATCTATCTATCTATCTATCTATCTATCTATCTATCTATCTATCTATCTACTTACTTATCTATTTAGCTATTATCTGTCAAACATCTCTCAATTTATCTATCAATCATCTATCAATCTATTATCTATCCACCTACCTATTATCTATCTATCTGTCATCTATCTATCTACCTATCTATCTATCTATCTATCTATCTTCTTGGTTCTGTTTCTCTGGAGACCACTGACTGATAACACTGCCCTACAGGGACTTACATGGCACACATAGCTTTTTGTTCACATATATACAGCATATATAAATTATATATAAATTATATATAAATATATAAAATTAGAGTAAATATACAAAATAACGAAACTATCTAAAAAACCCATTTTATACCTACTAAGGATGCCCAAGGAAAAGGTGAAAGCAGTCTAATAGAACAGTTGACAGACTGGCTGGGAGATGCTGTCTTGTGGTATTGAGAGAACTTGAGTTTCTTCAGTAGAGTTTCCAAGATGCTGATCATTATCCAATATTTATTCTTCCCCTTTGCCTTGTTATCAGAACCCTTGTGTTTCAGGGGAAGGGGCAACAATGCATTCAGCTGAAAGCTACATTTCTCAGCTTCTGATTCAGCTAGGACTGGACATATGATGAAGTTTTTCCCAATAAGATATAAGCAGAAGTTTCTAGATGGAACATCAGGGAAGGGTTTTAGGAGGAGCATACCCAGCTGGAACACACATTTTCTGCCTTTTTTTCTCCTTCTTTCTTCCTACTTGGAAGTCATGGCTGAGACCTCAGAAGCATCTTGGACCATGAATAAAAGGCCAGTTGAATCAGAGAGGTCTTGACCTTGACACACCGAACCCGACATCATGGGTTACCTACTTCTGGACTATTCATTAGATAACAAAATTAAGCCCTTTATGTTTAAGCCACCATAACTGGGTCTCTGGTACTCACATCTCTCACAATTCCTAACTGCAGACTATGGTACCAGGAGTGGAATACTTAAGTTACGGAACCTAATATTTGAACAAGACTGAATGAATAAAGTAGGTGGGGAGATATTAACATATCAGACCTTACAGACTAAAAGCTGGGGATCTTGTGATGCATTTGAAAACATTTGTTAACACTGCCTCCTGTTACCTTGGAATGTATACCACCTGCCAACCAAGCTGTAGCATCAGGGAATTTGGGAAGAAGAATTCGGATGCTGGCAGCAAAGTTCAGGGAGAGAGGTGAATTCAGATTAGAGTGAGACAGTCTGCAAGCAGAGATGGATGGAAGTACTGCTTTCCTAAGAAATATACCTTCTGCCTGTGATCTGTAATCTGTGTTAGCTGTGAGCACTGCACATTTTTGTTCATGTATTTATTTAAGATGATTTTGTTTAAATTGTGGCAAAATACATACAGCATAAACTTTACCATTTTAACCATGTTTAAGTGTACAGTTCAGTGGCATGAAGTACATTCACATTTCTCTACAACCATCACCACCATCTATCTCCAGAACTTTTCATTTTCCCCAAATGAAACTATGTACCCATTAAACAATGACTCTCCATTCTCACCCCTCCTCTCCCCAGCCCCTGGAAACCCCCATTTTACTTTCTGTCTCTATGATTTTGACCACTCTAGGTACCTCATAAATCACTGGAATCCTATAGTATCTGTCCTTTTGTGACTGGCTTATTTCATTTAGCATAATGTCCTCAAGGTTCAGCCATGTTGTGGCCTGTGTCAGAATTTCATTCCTTTTTAAGACAGAATAATATTCCAGTGTATGTATATACCATATTTGGCATTCATCTATCAACGGACACAGTTTGCGTCCACCTTTTAGCTTTTGAGACTAATGCTGCTATGAACGTGAGTGTACAAATGAGGGCACTGCAGTTTAGAGTCTTGCAGGATCAAGAAAAGAAATACCCAACTGCTTCTATACTTCAAACCGAACAATTTATAAGTGGCGAATTCAAAATGGCAGCCACAGTGGGATAAGACTACTATCCTGTCAGGCAAAGGCAGTGATCTCCTAGTAACGATAGGATTAAACCTTCCAGCTGGAGTTTATTGTTAGAGATTACCTCAAGTCAGTAGCCATATTTTAAGGGCTAAGGGATTACACAGTGGCCAATTGAAAAAAGGCAAGCCGCTTTAGCCCTAAAAATTACGTTTTGATAGGATTTTTAGTTCCATGTGGTTACTTGTACATGGAATGGACTGGAAGCAATTAAAACCAAAGTCAACTAAGTTTTGAGAGAGACATTTGCCATCGGAAGCCCAACCTGACCTGCAACATCCTGTGGTTCTTAAATCCCTAAAACTATTCCTGAGCATCCAAACCCAAACAAGAGGCGGGATTTAAGGGCTGTGAATTTCTATGGAAAGTTATCCTCCCAAGCACTGTTCTGAGATGCAGCTGGGGGGAAACATGGATGAGGAAGAGCCTTCCAGAGGGGAGAACAATGGGGAAAATGTTTAAGGGAGATTCTCCCAGAGGGAGAGGGTGAAGCAACTGGCCAGGCTGGTTAACCAAGGACAAAAGACCATGGCCAAGGCCAAGAGACCTCACTGGTTCTGTTCCAGAGTTTCCCATAATTGCCATGGACCAACGACTGCTGTGGGCTTCCCATTATTCTCTGTACTTGATGGGAGCTTTTACGACAGTTACCTTCTGTGCCAGGGCAGACTCTGACTTTTAGTTCTTAGAACTTTGGGCCACAGGGACCACATCTATACATGATGGAAAGGAGGGCATTGACCTTAGTGGATGTGAATATGAATGTGAAGAAGGGTATTTATGGCTGACGGGCAGCTCAAGAGGTAGATCCTGGCAGATAATCTTTGTGGTCTGTCTGATATTTATTCTCCCCTAGCCTTACCAACAGGGGCCCAATTTTCCCAGGGACAGCAACGTACACAGCTGAAAAATATTCCCCTGCCTACCTTGCAAATTGGAGTAGCCATGTGACACAGCTCCTGCATATGTTTTCCAGGCTTTGAAAAGCCCTTTTGCCCTTTGCCCCTTTCTTTCTTCCAGTTGGGAATGCAGAGATGATTGCTGGAGCACCAGCAGTCGTGTTGCAAGCATATGAATGGGAATCCCATCCCGGGGCCCTGATGATAGCCGAGGTCGACTGCACCAGCCACTGAGTACTGACCTCCGGACTTTTTGTGATGTGAAAGGAAAAACCACCCCCATCTTGTTGAAGCCACTGTTATTTGGGCTTAGAGTTACGTGTAGCTACACTCAGTCTCTCAGTGTATGGAGACTAATTTCTGAACCTCTAGTTGGGTCAAATCAGGTCATGAGATGGACCAGGCAGTGAAGCGTTCTTGTTCACACAAGTAAAGCGATTTGCCAGAACCAGGAAGTGGAGGCGTTTAGGTTGCAGGATATGTCCCCTGGTCACCAGTGTGAGCTGCACGTCCGACTTCCTGGCAGGGCCCTGAGAAAGGGACAGTCAGGCAGTCATCTTGGGAGATTTTTCCAGGGCTGGGGAGGACCGGAAGTCTGCTCATTAACATAAAAGGAGCCCCACTGAGGACAAATGATCCTGATGAAACAAGAGTCTACCCTACTGTGGACACTTCTCAGAAGGCAGATTTAGCCTTTGTGAGTGTGCAGCCCTTTGACAGGTGGGAACATTTTGTTACCCTGGGGGAAGGACCCCTAGAGGGATGGGCAGATACACAGTGGACAAAGGTCATTTTTAGGACCCCTCAGCATGTTAGTAAACCTCAGCATGATTCTAAGCGTTCGTTCATTCATTCACTCAAAGAATGTTAATGGAGCGCAGGAGAATAGCCATCCTGCTAGAAGTGTGAAATGATGCAGAGACAGCCTCCAATGTCTGCTCTGACACGGCCCCTGACTCCCTCACCCAGCCCAGCGCACTCCCTCTCCTTTGCTTTATCCGCACTGCTGGACCCTCTAAGCCTCGGGGCACGCTCCTCCTCAGGGCTTTTAGACTTATTCTTGCCTCTGACCCGGGGGCTCTCCTCCAGGTGCCTGCTTGGCCAGCTCACTTCACTCCAGCCTTGACCACAGGTCACATCCTCAGAGATGCTTCCCCTCACCCTGCTTCTCCAAGGGCCGCCCCTCCTTCTCTCTCGAGCCTCTGGTTCTGCTTTTTCCTTCACAGCACTTAATGACCTCCTGACACGTATCAGTTACTATGCGTTTGTCTTCTCCCACAGTAACGTAATCTCCATGACAGCAGGGTCTTCTCTCTGCTCACCATGGGGACCCTGGGCCTAGAACAGTGTCTGGCATGAGGCAGACACTCCATGCGTATTCGCTGAACGGATGGACACACGCCTCGCCCTCAGATGATCCCAGTCTCGGGCAGGAGCAGACCAAGTCACAAGCAGTGCCATCTAAACGGGATGGCAGGGCACTCAGGGGGCTGTGAGGGAAGAGAGGAGGGGACCCCAGTCCAGATGGGAACAGCTTCCCGGAGGAAATGGCTCTGCCAGAGACAGAGTGGGAAGAAGAGGGAACTGCAGCTCGGTGCAGAGAGAGGAGGGGCCTGGGAGGTTAGCTGGGCAGGGGAGGTTGGGAGAGCCCTTCTTCTCCTAAGCCCGAAAAAGTGGGTGGATGATGAGACAGAAGATGGTGAGGTGCGGGTGTGGGGTCCTGATGGAAGGCTGAGACCCTAATTTCACACCATATCATACCACACAGCCCTGATTTCAACGTGGGAAAGAGAAATGTGGAAGTTAGCCTTAGAGCCAGGGGTAACCTCTTGGGGAGGGAATTTTAATAGCTTTCTTAATGAGCCTCTTTGGTTGTGGAAAGATGGCCCTGGGGGATACTGGAGCTGAGGACAGGGGATACTGGAGCTGAGGGCAGAGGCTACATGACCGCTAGGTGGCTCTGCATGGAAAGTGGCTGGGCTCTCAATGCTCAATCCCAAAGAGCGGGGTTCTGTTGGCAAGGAAGAGAGCGGGCGATCAATCCCTCCTGCCCTAGCAACAGAACCTTTCTGCCTGGGATGAGGGCCCACCCACCGGCTGGAAAGAAAAAGGGGTGGCAGGACCTCAGAGGCAGGAGGGGTGAGGGATCTGGGGGGCGGTCCAGGAGGTCGGGGCAGAGGACACGACGGAGGAAGCTGGGGTCTGGGGAGAGGTCATCAAGGAAGGTCCTCAGTGGTGGGGGGGGCAGTGAGGACCAAGGGGTGTGTCAGAGCCACTTCAGAATGGCCTCCCTCGCTGGGCTGCGAGGGACCCGACTGCCTTTCCTTACCTTTCCCAAGGCCACAGACATCTATTATACGCGATGAGCCGGTTGGGGAAGAATCAAGATCAACCTGGGACAGAGACAGGTAGCAACTCAAAAGCCACTCAGCAATATTGGGAATTTAGCCACAGTAAATGAGACTCGGGCGCGACGAGATGAAAGATCTGGCCCCCAAATCCCTCCAGAGATGTGGGGAGAGGCGCTGAGTCTCCCGTCTACAGGAGATGGGCCTGGAGCTTGCTTAACTTCGTCTCTGAGAGGAGAGTGACCCCAGTCTGGTTTTCACGTTACAATAACGGGGCACAGGTGATGCCATCACCGAGGGGGAGGGGCAGGGAGGGGGTTCGGCTGGCGGGATCAGCAGAAGTCCGGGAGAGCAGCTGTAGAGAGCAGGACACTGATGGATACGAGGATAACCCTGCATCCCCGGAACCCGCACTCTGGAAAATGTAATTCAGTCAAAGCCTTTACCCCTCCGGGTGAATGCGCTCAGTCGGGGTCTGACGCTTCCCTGAGGGCCTCTTTTGGAGAGGAGACCGGCGGGGAGGGCAGAGGCTGAGATGCTGGTGGGAGGGGCGAGCAGCCAGAGGAGTAACGCAACCCCGCGAACGAAGAGCCCAGATCCTGTTGCCCTGGTCAGAGGTCCGTAGACACGGTGACTTGGGTTTGGAGTCATCCATAGGAAAGAGTGAATTCCTCCAGAAGCTTCCAACCCCCGGAGGTGGAAGAAAAGAGGAAGGAGGTGGCTGGACTGATCAACAAGAGAGTGGCTGAAGCCACGCCCCGTGGAGGCTGGGCGCGTGCAAAGCGGTGTGGAGCTGGGAAGGGGTGACCGGGTCGGGGAGGGTGGCAAAGGTCTCCTGAGGGTGAAGAAGAGGAGAGGCGGTGAGAGGGAGAGAGGAAGGGCCAGAGCCAGAGGGCCGGGGCCGAGACTCACCCCACAGCCCTGAGGTTTCCGGAGCTGAGCCCGGAATGAGGGACTAGGCCTGGGCAGTGAGCTGGCGAGGTGGGGCGTAGACACAGGGGATCGAGTCAAGGGGATTTGAGGCCAGGTTGTGGGCTGGCTGCCACACAGACAGCCCAGTCTCTGGGCACAGTGGCTAGACTGGAACGGAAGGGAGAGTCTCCATCAAAGGTGCCTAAGGGGACTGAGGAAGACAGTGCACAAGGCCAGACAGGACAGGTGGTGAGAGCCCCGCAGAGGGACAAGGGACTTTGCACCATGGTGAGAAATGTGGTCCGGAGGCCACAGTTTTGTGGAAGCCCAGCCCGGTCCCTGGGAGGGCGAGGGGCGTGACGCGGCGTCCCTTGAGGACATTAGGAGGGCAGGGCTGCAGTGACGGCAAGGAAGTGGAAGCTTCACTCCACGAAAAGGTGGATGGCGCAGAGCCGGTGATCTCAGAGAACACCATGCATGGGGCAGGGCAGCATCCTCTGCGCAAAGAAGAATGAGCTCAAGGGCCACGAGGGGCAGCGTGTGCGATGCCCATGAGGGAAGGAGGGTGGCCCAGAGAGCCCCGAGCTTGGTCTGGTGCTGGCATGACGGGGACGGGCACACAGGAGGAATGGCAGTCGGGAGGCTGCAGCAGTCCCGGTTCTGGGGACACAGAAACCCGCAGAGGTCTCTCCCACGTGTCTGAATGGTCTGTAGCGGAATTCACATGCCGGGCCCAGGTCCCACTGGCGAGCGGTGACCCCTCCTCTCACCGGCCCCTCCGTCCTGCCTCCTCAGTCTTTCCCCTGCATTGGCTGGCGCCTTCTGCCTTCAGGCTGTCCCCTCTGGCCACCCTCTCCCTTCCTGCCTTTCACTGGCAAACTCCCTAACAGAAACCCTCTGTAGCCCCAGCTTCTATTTGCCCACCTCGCTCTCACCCGCGGTGTCTCTCGTGAGGTTCGCCGAGGCTCTCTGCGCTGCCTGCCCGCAACCAGGGCTGCTCGTGCCCCCACCTTCCTTCTCCTCGACGTCTCGGCCGCCTTCACGCCTGATTACTGTTCCTTCACATCTGAAACGTGCTGTTCTTGGTTCTCATAATGATGGACTCTGCTGCTTCTTCACTCCTCCCTCCTCGTTCCCTTTTGACACTTCCCTCGCCTTCCTGCTCCTGTAAGAAGATCATTCCTTCCTTGGGCATACTACGGAAGGCAGAGCACAGGGGTGAGACCCAGGGAGGCCGATGCCAAACTGCCTGGATCCAAATTGGCTCTGCCGCACACCAGCCAAATGACCTTGGCAAAGTTAGTTAACTTTGCAGGATCAGTGGCCGCTATATAGTAATTACAAAGCCTGTCTTCTTTGGAGCTCTCTCATCACCTGCTTTAGCTCCAGATAATGCCTATTTTTTAAAGCTTTTTTCTTTTTAACTTGTCTATTTTATTTATTTTTGGCTGCGTTGGGTCTTTGTTGCTGCGCGCGGGCTTTCTCTAGTTGCGGCGAGCGGGGGCTACTCTTCGTTGCGGTGCACGGGCTTCTCCTTGCGGTGGTTTCTCTTGTTGCAGAGCACGGGCTGTAGGCGCACGGACTTCAGTAGTTGTGGCACGCGGGCTTCAGTAGTTGTGGCATGCCGGCTCTAGAGCGCAGGCTCAGCAGTTGTGGTGCACGGGCTTAGTTGCTCCGCGGCATGTGGGATCTTCCCGGACCAGGGCTCGAACCCTTGTCCCCTGCATTGGCAGGCAGATTCTTAAGCACTGCGTCACCAGGGAAGCCCAGATAATGTCTATTTTAAAGTCTTTGTCAGACTGTCTCATGGAATTAGTTTCATTTGGAGTGAATTCATGTTCTAATTGCTGATTTTGTCATCTGTGTCTTTCCTGACACCGTATTTGTCTTATGCTTTTAAATTTGGGTTTTCAGGTTTACCTTGGGTGGGAGGTTTGTTTTTGCTTTGTTTTCTCTCCCTCTCTCGCTGCTGCCCCTCCCCATGTAGTAGTTTTATGGCTGTCTTCATGTGCTTCTTGGTCCTCCAGTCAGAACCAGTCATGACATTTTTAGAGTTCTTGTTCTACAATGATATTGGGGATATCCCAGACCCAGTCACCAGTAAGGAGGCCCCTCCCCTCTCCACTTATTAGGCCGATCACTTCTCAACTCCAGCACTACTGACATTTTGGGCTGGATAATTCTCTGTCATGGGGCACTATTCTGTACATTGTAGGATGTTTGGGAGCCTCCTGGCCTAACCCACTAAGATGCCAGCAGCTACCTCCCCTCCAGCTGTGACAGCAAGAATGTCTCTAACCATTGCCACATGTCCCCTGGGGGCAGCCCCTGCTTTATGAGTTGAGATCCACTGTCATAAAGTCATACCCTGACCCTGGGGCTCAGCATTACCTTTTATAGCTTTGTTTTCCTAGGAAGAGTGGGTGAGCCCAGCCAGCCTATGGTTTCAGGCGTAATCACTGCTTCATGTTTTTCTTTCTTCTAATTTGGGGCAAAAGAAATGTTTGTCCTTTTTTTTTTTTTTCCTTAGCCCAGCTATACCTTTTTGGTTTTTTTTCGTTTTGTCTCTCATGGCTATGAACTTGGAGGGGAGCCTGTGAATTCACGCATGCATATACTGCTTTATCTGGATCAGAATTTCCTCTCTTTTGTATGTTTCAAGAATGGCATCCTCCTTTGTGAAACCTTTCCAATCACGGTAGTCTTTCTAGCACTTTCTGTGTCTAATACTCACTTGGCATGCTCTGCTTTGGGCCAGTCAAATGGTCGTCGAGCGCTGGGATTGATAGTTGGCCTTTGCTTGCTGATCTCTTGTCTCTACAATTTGATGTGAGCTTATCTAAGATTTCTTTGCCCCTTAAATAGTGGCTAAAGGGGCAGTAGGAATATAGTATCTTAGAAACCTATATAGTCGTGAATCCCTTACGACTATATCAAGCCTTTGATTGATACAAAGGCTTCTGAGGGTCAGGCACAAAATTCTAGTTACCTTTTTACAGCTTTGAGTAATTTAAATCAGTTCTCTGTAGGACAAAATCTGTTTGACCACACAACTCGTGGAATCATAGATATTTACACATGGTTGTTCTTTTAGGTAGGGTAGCCCTAGGTCCAAACTGCCTGAGACAGTCCTTGTTCACGCCTGTTGTCCCAAAGTAATTGATAATTTCCTCTTTCCATCCCCAAAGTGTCTTGGTTTGGCTGACAAACTATATGGTCACTCCACCTAGAGGTCACTTGGTTCACGTATGTGAACCAAATGTGGACAGTGAACAGATTATATTTTCCTTTCACTTGCAATGATTTCCCACATTCCTCTGGGGGAAAAAAAAAGCCGGTGAATGGTTTGATTATCCTTATGTGCTTCTTCATACGTTCAGATGAATTGGCAGTTATTGAATACCGATGAACGTTGTACACTTCTCAGGTGCTCAATAAACGTGAGCCAACACACACCACCTGAAATTTCTTTGTGCCACCCATATTCTGCAGTTTGCATGAAGAATCTGGAGCTCAGTCAATGACTCTTGTGTTTGTTTTAACTTATTAAAATTACTTGGGAAAGTGCAGTGTGTTGGCTAATTTTATGTGTCACCTTGACTGGGTAAGAGATGCCCAGATAAAACGTCATTTCTGGGTGTGTTTCTGAAAGAGATTAGCATTTGAATCGGTACACTGAGGACAGCAGATTGACCTCACCAATGCAGCGGGCACCGTCCAGTCTGCTGAGGGCCCCAACAGACTGGCGGAGGAAAGGTGAATGGGTTCTCTCTGTTTGAACTGAGACATCCATCTTGGACATTGGTGCTGCCGGTTCTTGGGTCTTCAGTCTCAGATCAAGACTTACTCTGTCAGCTCTCCTCGTTCTCAGGTCTTCAGGCTTAGACTGAGACTATACCATCGGTTCTCCTGCTGGCAGACAGCAGATCATGGGACTTCTCAGCCTCCATAGGTGCATGAGACAACCCTTCCTTACAACTCTCTTTCTGTGTGTCTTTCTGCATGTCTATATGTATCTTGTTGGTTCTGTTTCTCAGGGAGGGATCTCCATCATCCTGTAACCCACAGCCACTCCTGTGTGGTTGTTTGGACTGAATTGCTGTACCTGCCAACCAGAAGCAAAGCCTTGAATGATTCTGTTTGCAGAATTTGTCAGGCATATTGGTGTTGATCGTACAGTGGCTAAGTCTTTGCCTCTTGATGGCCCAGGACTCTCAGGCCCAATAGTTTCCACAGGTGGCTCATTAACCTGATTAATTTCCAGTGAGGAAACTTCCAGGCTTCAGATCACATAGTTCATCCCTGCCTATAGGCAACCCTGCACCACCTAAACACGATATCCTAGGAAAGAATCATTTTCTGGCCTCAGAGAGGGTGGATTTGAAAATTCCAGGCTTCCCCCAAAGCGTTGCCAACATAAAGCCAAAATGATCAATTTAGTCTAAATTAGTAAGGACGGTCCCTCCCAGGGGAAACTGGTTACTCAGCATTGGTAGAGAAGACAGCTGACGGATGGGTTTAATTGTCAGCTGGTTCTTTCAGGCCTCCATGCACCTAATTCCTGTCTCATGCGACAGCATCATATTTCCTTTTCTGCTTTATTCAGGGTTATGGAAACCAGCCAGTTATCTTTTTCCCCTAGTGTCCTCTACTCAGAACTGGTGTTTCCGTGTTTCTCCCCAGTGTCTCCTGCCAGCACAGGCTGCTTGTGGCCCACGCGGGCAGCTGGAATCAGGCAGGGGGGAGACCCTGGTACACCCTGGTGCGTGGAGGGCTCCTCTGCAAACCCACAGGCTGCGTTTAACTGTCTTGAAGAGTGTACCCTTGGGCAGAGGGCCAGGAAAAATCTGTGTAGCCCACTAAGCTAATTATTCTCTCTGCAGATGGCTTCCCCCTAATCCTCTCTGGGTTTGTCATAATCCAGCTCTCTTCTGGGGAGAGCTGCCGGGTGTCTGGCCTCAGAGTAGGCAGGACGCCTGCTCTGTGGGGCTGGGGCTCTGGGCTCTCGGGCCAAGGAGAGCGGCCGTGAGGATGGTCCAGAGGAGGGCCACCAGCCCCGTGGCCCCAGGAGGCTGAACCACGGCCGGGAGAGGGGAGGCACCCACACTGGCCTGACGTCCCTCCGCTGGACGTTTCCCCGGGGCTCAGAGGACTCAGGGGAGCCGGCCGTGCCCTTGTGCCCCCCGGAGGATGGTGAGTAGGTAGCCGTTGGTGTCCCATAGGGTCGGTCACCCGAGGGGCAGAGCATCTGGGTCTGGGAAGTCACAGCCAATAGGGAGGCGCTTCTGCCTGAGTCTCCGGGACAGACGTCCTGAGTGGAATGCTCGTGTGATGCAAGGCTGGGTCTCTTCCCCCGCCTGCTGGGCTGTGCGCTGGCAGGTCGTGCTGAAACACGGCGCTGCTGAGATGCAGGTTCCTGCACGTTGATTTACGGGACGTTAGTATCATAGACTGTCTGGTTCTCCCACCTGGACCTGGAGGGGGAACAATGCAGTCGCTGGAGCCAGAGAGGGAGAAATCCCTCCCGAGGACCCTCCTCGGGCTCCTGGAGAAGCGGGGCTGCCCCTCAGCCCCTGCCAGGGGAGAACCCCCGTGTGGCAGTCAGGGCACGCTTGCTTCTCAGAGGATCAGGAGCCAGGGCGACAGAGAGGGTGGAAGGAGTGGGTCAGGGCCCCCAGGCGTTGCTTCTTTGCATTTTCTGACCTCAAGGCTAGCATCACTGCGCCCACTTCTACAGAAGAGGGTAGGGAGGTGCAGAGAGATTAAGTTACGTAGAGGCCACAAAGCCAAACCCGGGTCTGCCTCTACCCTCTCTCCTCCTCGTTGCTCTCTTCACGTTCACCCCGGGGCGCGGCAAGTGCCATCCTCCTGTCCCGGGTTTGCCGACCAAGAGACCAGGGCCAGGGGAGCAGGGTGATTGGGAGAGGGCCCTCGACCAGTGAGGGCCAAGCCCGGCGTGACTGCCACTAACTGTCCCTGGGCCTCGGGTCTGCACTTTCCCCGCGGCCCTGCTGACGGCTTCCTCCAGAGAGGAGGAATCTGCTCCCTGGCGACGGGGAAGGGCAAAAGCCACTGCCTCTCTGTGGTCTGAAAGTGGAGGGGGCCCTGGGAGGGCATCAGATCCTTCCTTCCTCTAGAAGGGCCCCTCAGACAGTGCAAACACCCCCGCTTGGGGCAGCCTCCAGAGAAGTGCAACCCACGTTGTCCTCTGTGTGCCCTCTTAGACGTGTCGACATCATCCCGAATCCCGCTTATCAGTCACAGAGACCTGGGACGGGCCTGCTTGCCTCGGCCAACCTTGGGGGGAGAGAAGAGCTTGTTGCTATTTTCAGCACCTCGGTGCTTAAATGCACGTCTGTGTGTGGTGGGGGGGTGGTATGTGAGCCTGCACGTGCGTGTATGTGCACGGGTGTCCTTTTGTTTGTGCACGTGTGCGCGTGCTGCTGGGGAGACCTGGCGTCAGGGAGAGATCGTTGCTATCAGCAAACACAATGCCCAGCCCTGCTCTGGCTGGCCGCGTGGTACCCCTGATCTCTTGGCCCTGGTTCCCAGGTGGGAGAAGACTTGGTTAGACGTGACCAGCCATCGCTTCTTTCCAGCAAGATGGTGTGTGCGCGCAGGGCCCGGCAGCTCCCGAGCTTCAAGGTAACTAACCCCAGTCGCTACAACCTTTCCCTGTAAAGCACATTTTCCAGTCCTTTAATCATATTGGTTATTTTCCTCTGAACTCCCTCCAAGATCCCTATGTCATTGGATAAGTATGTCGTATAAATTAGTCAGTAAATCAATCTGTCAACAATATCTCTTGAGCAACCACCCTGTGGCTTACAGGAGGTGCTTGGCTGATACAAGCCAACTACACAGGAACTCAAAGAATGTTCACTCTGGCTCAGATCATGGGTTCATTTGTCCGGCAGTGGCCAGAGGCACGGGGGTCACGCTGGGAGGACATTGTTCCTTTTAATGCCAGCATCCCCCAAGGAGCAGGGCCTTCCCCCAACATCAACGTCTACAAGTACTTTAAGGAATCATTGAAGGAATCACTGCGAGGGTTACAAAAACGGTCATGGGGCTTCCCTGGTGGCTCAGTGGTTGAGGGTCCGCCTGCCGATGCAGGGGACGCGGGTTCGTGCCCCGGTCCGGGAGGATCCCACGTGCCGCGGAGCGGCTGGGCCCGTGAGCCGTGGCCGCTGGGCCTGCGCGTCCGGAGCCTGTGCTCCGCAGAGGGAGAGGCCACAACAGTGAGAGGCCCGCGTACCGCAAAAACAAAACAAACAAAAAAACCGGTCGTGATGCAGTCCCTGACCCCTGGGACGGGAGGCAGGGGCACAAGGTGGAGAGTTGTGGGAGTGGGCACGTGGAAGGAAAGAGGGCTAAGAGGATCCTCAGTGGGGACCTAGCCAACCTCAAGTTTGCAGACGAGACATTGGTGCTGGGTGTGAGCTGCTTTGAAAGGTTTTCTCCCAGATGTAGCACGATCAATAATAAAGTGAAGCAGCCAAAAGAATTCCGAATTTGGAGAAAACCAGACCTTTATCTGAAGAGTGATTTCACCACTCATTAACCGAGTGAATCTCGGGCAAGTTATTTAAGCTTTCTGAGCCCCAGGTTCTTGAAAGATAACGTGGCAGGATTATACCTACCAGGAAGGATTGTTTGAGCTTAGATGACATCACATTTGTAAATGGCTGGTGCATAGTAATTTATCCCTATTTATTATCTCTTCTCCGCACCGAATTATGGATCCGTTTCTGAAGAATGTTCAGCTCTTTTGGGTGGGTATACATTGTTGGCCGTTCCACCAGTTGGGATTCTTAAGTTCTGTTAGTCTACTATGTGAGGTGCACAATAGTACTGCCTCTGCTTATTGATACTAAGATATTTTCTTCAGGGTTGAAGGACAATCTTCTCTCAATAGTACAGTGTATGCGTCATGATTAATATAGTCTTAGGACAACAGTTGTGATCTTCGCCTTTATCTTTATGGTTCGGGGTCCATAGTCTCTCTTTTGCTCAGATCATGGGTTCATTTGTCCGGCAGTGGCCAGAGGCACGGGGGTCACGCTGGGAGGACATTGTTCCTTTTAATGCCAGCATCCCCCAAGGAGCAGGGCCTTCCCCCAACATCAACGTCTACAAGTACTTTAAGGAATCATTGAAGGAATCACTGCGAGGGTTACAAAAACGGTCATGGGGCTTCCCTGGTGGCTCAGTGGTTGAGGGTCCGCCTGCCGATGCAGGGGACGCGGGTTCGTGCCCCGGTCCGGGAGGATCCCACGTGCCGCGGAGCGGCTGGGCCCGTGAGCCGTGGCCGCTGGGCCTGCGCGTCCGGAGCCTGTGCTCCGCAGAGGGAGAGGCCACAACAGTGAGAGGCCCGCGTACCGCAAAAACAAAACAAACAAAAAAACCGGTCGTGATGCAGTCCCTGACCCCTGGGACGGGAGGCAGGGGCACAAGGTGGAGAGTTGTGGGAGTGGGCACGTGGAAGGAAAGAGGGCTAAGAGGATCCTCAGTGGGGACCTAGCCAACCTCAAGTTTGCAGACGAGACATTGGTGCTGGGTGTGAGCTGCTTTGAAAGGTTTTCTCCCAGATGTAGCACGATCAATAATAAAGTGAAGCAGCCAAAAGAATTCCGAATTTGGAGAAAACCAGACCTTTATCTGAAGAGTGATTTCACCACTCATTAACCGAGTGAATCTCGGGCAAGTTATTTAAGCTTTCTGAGCCCCAGGTTCTTGAAAGATAACGTGGCAGGATTATACCTACCAGGAAGGATTGTTTGAGCTTAGATGACATCACATTTGTAAATGGCTGGTGCATAGTAATTTATCCCTATTTATTATCTCTTCTCCGCACCGAATTATGGATCCGTTTCTGAAGAATGTTCAGCTCTTTTGGGTGGGTATACATTGTTGGCCGTTCCACCAGTTGGGATTCTTAAGTTCTGTTAGTCTACTATGTGAGGTGCACAATAGTACTGCCTCTGCTTATTGATACTAAGATATTTTCTTCAGGGTTGAAGGACAATCTTCTCTCAATAGTACAGTGTATGCGTCATGATTAATATAGTCTTAGGACAACAGTTGTGATCTTCGCCTTTATCTTTATGGTTCGGGGTCCATAGTCTCTCTTTTTTTTTTTGGTTTAGTCTCAGTTTTCTGTATTAGAAAGAGCCCTTGGCTCTTGACGGAGACCCCTGGCTCACTGGGCGGGGTGACTTTGGACCATTCACCAAAGAGACAGTTGTGGTGCAGAGCAAACATTTCTCAAACGTGAGTGCATCAGAATCACCTGGAGGTCTTAGTAAAAGAGATGGCTGGGCTCCACCCTGGAGATTCTGATTCAGTGAGTCTGGGTGGAGCCCCGTAATTTGCATTTCTAACAAGTTGTCTGGTGAGGCTGAGGCTGCCTGTCTGGGGCCTGCTCCGTGAGAACCACTGGTGTAGTGAGAACATCCCTGGAGCTTAGTGGAGCTTGCCCAAGTGAGCTGACCCTCTGAGCCTACTTCTTCATCCATAAACTTCCACCTTACAGACTGGATTTAAAGGTAATAATTAGACAAAGTATGATGTGCAAAGCACTTTATAAACTGTAGAACACAACATAATTATTAATAGTTAAATACTGCCCATCAGCTTTAGCTTACTCACCTGTAAAATGGGGATAATAATAGAATTTTTGTAAAGATTAAGTGTGATGATCTATATAAAAGCAATTTGTGAAATATAGAGAACTGTGGAGTCTTATTCTTATAACTTCCCTAACCCTCTCAATTTCCTCATCCATCATATGACAGGATGGCCACTGGGTTCATCTTGTGCGCCAGTGCTGATCATATGGCAGTGCACTGTTCTAGATGTGGATAATGCCAGTTTGTGATTGATATCCTGGCTGATGCTACCCTGTGTCCCTGGGCCCTTTCACTCAAAGCTGCATGTTGGGCCACTGTTGCAAGGTAGGATGCTTCTGCCTGCAAGAAACAGAATTTCCTGCTAAAAGTAGCTTTCGGACGTGGGCTTTGTTGTCTCATCTGACAAGAAGTCCAGAAGGAGGGTGGTTTCAAAGTTGATTAATTCAATGACCTGACCAAGTTAAGACTCTGGAATTCTCTGGGCTTTTTCCTCATGGTCACACGGTGGCTGCAGTGGTGCCAAGCATCACATCAACATTTGGCAACAATCAAAAGCAGGAAGAAGGCTTCCCTGGTGGCGCAGTGGTTGAGCGTCCGCCTGCCGACGCAGGGGACGCGGGTTCGTGCCCCGGTCCGGGAAGATCCCACATGCCGCGGAACGGCTAGGCGAGCCTTCGCGTCCGGAGCCTGTGCTCCGCAACGGGAGAGGCCACAACAGTGAGAGGCCCGGGTACCGCAAAAAAAAAAAAAAAAAAAAAAAAAAAAAGCAGGAAGAGATGAATCCCTGACTTGTATTCCTTTTAATGGATAAAAACTTTCTCAGAAGACTCTTATTGGCCAAGGTTGTATCACATGCCCTATGACAAGGAAATGGAATTGCATGATTGGCTTAGACAAGTCAATATTCAACCCCTGTGACTGGGAAGAGGGCTATGAAACATGTGGTCACCCAATCAGTGTCTGCTGCACTCCGTGTCTTTTTCCAACGAAAACCACATCCATAAGGGCTTGACTTGCAAGTCTACCACACACCATGGGGAGGACTTCCTGTAGCTGGGGGCACAGCTAGGAAGGGCCCCCAGTGGAATCCCAAAAAACTGTTTAAGTAGGTATTCGTGAGCCTTTACAAGAGGGACTGAGCTCTCTGGAGGCAGAGGCAACGATGCAGCCCTCCGTCCTCCCAGTCTAGAGGGCCAGGGCAAGACCACAGCCTGTGGACCCAGCGGCCACAGGGTCTTTCCCAGGTAACGTGCTTGACCCTGAGGATTTACAAATCAACATCACAGCATTACTATTGCATGTGGTGCTTCCTCCTGAATCCAGCGTAGGCCTAGTACCAGAGCAGGAGCCTGACAGACACCTAAGTGCTTAAGAAAGATGCTCAAGGGACTTCCCTGGCGGTCCAGTGGTTAAGACTTTCCCTTCCATTGCAGGGAGTGTGGGTTCGATCCCCGGTCAGGGAGCTAGGATCCCACATGCCTTGCGGCCAAAAAAAAAACCCAAAACGTAAAACAGAAGCAATATTGTAACAAATTCAGTAAAGACTTTAAAAATGGTCCACATTAAAAAAAAAAAAATCTTAAAAAAAAAAAGATGCTCGAACTACCACAATTGAAGCGGTCTGGTCAGCAGGAGGGGGTGGGGAGAGTGAAGAAGGCTTGTATGTGGAATAGGGGTTGCTGGCTCTGAGACAGGCATGTCTGTGGGTGGTTCCAATCTCAGACTTCCTTCTCCGTAAGAGCTGTGTAGGACTCAGCTCATTTTCACAGGGAGTCTGAAGGTGGGACTGCAGCCCCAACTTGGGGCAAGAGGACAGGCCTTCAGATCTGGGAGTGGGTGTGTCACTGGATGTGCGCTGCCTTGCGAGGGCTATGGCCTTGGGCAAGGCTGTCTTCCACTGAAGCAAGCTCTAAGGCGGGGGTGACAGCTGAGAGCTGTCAATTGCAAAAAATGAATGCAAAGTGTCAATACCCATCCTTTTGTGTTCACGGTAGCACTCTGAGGCAAGCAGTGTCTCCTTGTTTTGTGTGTAAGGCACCGCACAGTTAAGTCGTTAGCTAGGAGCTAGGGAGTAGCTGAGCGGGTTCAGAGCTCCAGCCTCTGTGTCTGAGTCCAGGGCTCTGTCCTCACCTCCCACCCTTAGGTGCTGGCAACGGAGGCTCTGTCGTGGGCCCTGGACGTTTGAGGGGCTGGCTCTGGCCTTCTTCCGTCTATACCCCGCCCGAGGGGATGAGGGGTCCAGAGGGACGAGGAGGTGCGCCCCACCCAGAGCTCATATCCTTCCCTCCCTTGCTACCACACACTGAGGACCTGGAATTCCCGGGAAGTCTCTGAGTCCGCTGGCGGCCTCCACCTGGCTCTGTTGTGACAGGGGCCGTACTCCCTCACGGGACGGCAAACTGCCTGTGGGCTAAGTCCCCAAGCATCACCAGAGCCCATCATTTACGGGGTCCCATTTCACAGTTGGAAACACAAAGGCCCAGTAAGCAGAACCCGAAGGCTCAAGGTCACACCGCCTCTTCCTTCCAGGAGGCCCTCTTTCCTGTTAGGATGTGCCCATCCCGGAAGACATTAGCAGAGATTCTCCGACGTGGCCGTGCTTCAGAACCTCCTGGAACAGTGGTTCATACCCTCTCCCCATTTAGAAGTTTGCACTCACTCTGGGGAGTGGAGTTTGGAAAATTTGTAACTTAGACCAACACCTCTGGTGGTTTGGACATATTTGGTCTTGAAGACTGATGATTGGAAACCACTGGTTTGGAGATCTTTACAGAGATTAATTTAAGATTTTATTTTTTCTATTTGTTTATTTCCTCATTTCCACAAGAATCTGAAGTGTTATAGAAATCCAAGCAAGCACTGTATCCGGTCACTCAATGTTATGTAGAACAATGTTAACATAAACAGCCATTAGTACAGAAATGGGTCAAACCGGTTGTCAGTTTTGTATAAACTAAATAATTCCTTGACTGAAATTTTTATCTCTATTGGCAATAATGGCCCCCATATTTATGCAGAGCTGAAGAGAAGTGTTTCTATCCTGGGCTGTACACTGGAATCCCGCAGGGAACATTAGAAGAGTGCCAGCTCAGTAGGGGTCTCTGAAGGGGGCTCTGGGTGAATTCTAACAAACAGCCAGGTGTGAGAACCACTGCCCTGGCGTCCACAGAGCTCCCGCCATCACCAGCTTCATGGCATCCTCACGGAAAGCCTGTGAAATAGGCAGGCACTTGTTTTTTGTTTTATTGATGAAAAAGCTAAGGTCCAGAGAGGTGAATGGACCAGCCAAAAGCTAGACAGGGAAAGGGCTGCTTCCATGTCTCTCTTCGTGGATGTGGTAACCTCACCTTGACCTGGTCAGCAATTAGTCATCACAGGTCTCTGCATAGTTGAGAGCAGGGGTGAATCAGACCCCTGTGGCCTCGTGTGCACCTTCTAAGGGCAGCGGGGAGGCAGGGAGGGACTGCCATAGGCTTCCCTACAGTTCAGGAGAGCAGCTGGCTTCCTGCAGAATCACAGACTTTGAAGATGCACAGACTCCTTCGGGACCACCTTGTCCAGCCCTGTCCCTTTCTGGAGAAGAAATAAGAAGTCCAGAGATGTGAAGTCCCTGAGTCCTCACCGCCCGAGGGAGACAGCGGCCGGGTCACCCAGCCCCGGTCCTGAGCACTCTCTCTATGGCGCCAGTTGCCCAGTCCTTGAATGGAGCTTTGGTCCTCCTGGAGAAGAGAGCCAGGAGCAGGCAAGCTTCCCCAGAGGGCAGAATTGGGCTGGATGCTCTCCGAACCCAGTAGGGTCTCCTCACATCCCAAACCAGTCCCTGGCGACACACGCCCTTGTTGACAGATGCTGGAACATTCTGCCGCTTTCCCTGACCACCTCCCCACCTCCTTCCACCCACCCCTGGCCGTGTTTGCCAGAATGACACACAGCGTATCCAGTTTTATCCCTCTGGTCTTGTAAATCAGTTTTTTGTAACATTCCAGTTGCTTCCATTCTCTGAATTGCCATGGATCGGTCAACACACTCCTGGAACTGGAGGCTTTGCCTTGTACCACCACCTGCCCAGGTGAGAGGTAGTCAGCCAGCCCCGGGCGAGAAAGGAGTGTTTTTGCAGCACCCACATTAGGTTGTTGGCTGAACCAGGATCTTCTCTTTCCTGATGCAAGGATTGGCTTTCCTCTCCCAGGCAGGAGAGACCATATTCCAGCCTTTTCCACACTCTTTGTTACCTGGCAAGAGAAACAGATGGAAAGACAGTGCATCCCCCCACCCCACCCCAACCCCCAAGACATTAGTATAAATGCTTTCTCCTCCTTTCTGAGAAGCTAAGAATGTGTCTCTCATCACTGATACTCAAGTCTTTCAGGTAGCTCGCGGCAGATTGGTCATGCCATGGAAGAAGTTGGATTAGGAACGGTTAGAAGAGGGACAGAATCGGCATGAGTACCTACTGTGTGCTGGCATTTTCAAATGCTTGCTCTCATGTAGAACTAGGGGTCATTTTTATTTTCTTTTTCAGATGAGCAAACTTAGGCTTGGGGTACTGGCTAATTTACCCAAAATTACATAACTAGTAAGTGGGGGGTAAAAACAAAATTCGGTTGCACCTGTGTAGCTCTAAGCTTCATTGTACCTTGACTGAAGGTCAGGTCTGCGTGAAAGAAAGGAGAAAAAGAACCTCCCTGACTTTCCTCTTAAAAATTACTTTTTGTACTTTTAAAAAGTTGATCATAGTTTTGCCAGAACAGATGTTCTTCTGCCTGTGCCTCCTAAAATCACCTGCTTTCTTATCTTTCACTTACATTACCGCGCATCAGTACAGTACAGCTCAGGACACCCTGGGCGTGTAGGCCATTTGGGTATAACCCAGATACACTTGGGCTGCCTGGTGGCACCTCTCAGCATGCTGTCACACTCAGGAAAACACTGTTCTGATATTTTAAAAATAATTTTTCAAAAGCCAAATCTTTACTAAAACTTCCCTAAAGGCCCCGAGGAGGTTATTTCACAGCAAAACATCCAACAGATCTTCATTGATCATTTCCCCCCAGACTTTCCTAGAAGCTTCTCAAAAATTTTCTCTCTGGATCTTAGCCAGTACAATTCACTATTCTCTCTTCTTCTCCCTCACTCTCAAATTCCCAATTATTTTTGTTCTTCTTAAATGAGAAACTCAGAGGCAGTCCTGGGCTGGTATGGTGTCTTAGATACAGCCATTGGTATCTAACCTCCCCTTCTGTCCTTTATCCTTAGTCCTGGATTTCTTTGTGGTGGCAAAATGGTGTCTGTAGCTCCAGCCATCTTGTACATGTCCCCGGAATCTGGAAAGAGAAAGGAGTGAGGGAAAAGAGTTTTAGCAACCTTGAAAGAAGTTTCCTAGAAGCTCCTCCAAATGACTTCTGGTTAAAACTCATTGGGCATTCCCATCTGAAAAAAGAATCTGGGAAATGTAGTTTTATTAACTGGATATATCGCAGCTCCAATATATAGGACTTCAGTGACTAGGAAAAAGGGGAGAATAGATATTTAACCTTGCCACACATGGTAATAATTTTTATCTCTGTCGTTCTTTAAAAAATTAAACCTTTTATTTTGAATTAACTGTAGATCTATATGCAGGTGTAAGAAATAATACAGAGAGCTCTCCGTACCCTTTACCCAGTTTCCCCCAAAGGTAGCATCTCATAGAACTAGAGTACAATGTCACAACCAAGATATTGACACTGATGCAGTCGAGGCACAGAACTTATCATCACCACAAGAATCCCTCATTTTACCCCATTATGGCCACACTCTCTTCTCTCCTTAACTCCACCAACCATTCACCTCTTCTCCATTTCTAAGATTTTGTCATTTCAAGATTGTTATATGAATGTCATCATAGAGTGCTTAATACTTTACATCACAATGTGCTGTGTGCATCAATAGTTTGTTCCTTCTTATTGCCGAGTAATGCTCCATGGTATGGATGTACCACAGTTTATTTAAGCATTCACTCACTGAAGAATATCTGGGTTGTTTCCAGTCTGGCTATTACGAATAAAGCTGCTATGAACGCTTGTATAGAGGCTTTCGTGTGTACCTGTTTTCGTTTCTCTGGGATAAATGAGCAAGAGTGCAATTGCCGGGTCGTATGGTAGTTGCTTGTTTAGTTTATAAGAAACTGCCAAACTGTTTTCCGAAGGGGCTCAATCATTTCACATTCCCACCACATCCTTACCAGCATATGATAGGGTCATTATTTTTTATTTTAGCCATTCTGATAGGTAGGTAAAGATACCTCATTGTGATTTTAATTTGCATTTCCCAATGGCTAATGGTGTTGAATACCTTTTCATGTGCTTATTTGCTATTCATATCTCCTCTTTGATGGAGCGTCTGCCCATGTCTTTTGCCTATTTTCTAATTGGATCCTTTGTGCCCTGTTGTCTTGAGATTTCTTTATATATTCTAGATACGACTTCTTTGCTGGATATGTGGTTTTTAAGTACTTCTGCCACTCTGTGGCTTGTCTTTTCATCTGCTAAATGGGGTCTTTTGCAGAACAAAAGTTTTAGATCTTGATAAGGTCCAATTTAATCAGTTTTCTTTTTCTGGATCCTGTGTCTAAGAACTTTATTCTAGCCTTAGATTCTGATAATTTTCTCCTATATTTTTCTAAAAGTTTTATTGTTTTACGTTTTACATTGAAGTCTGTGATTCATTTTGAGTTAATTTTTGTATAAGATATGATGTTTATGTGGAAGTTAATTAATTTTTTTTTTACCATAGATGTCCGATTACTCCAGCACATTTGTTGAAAAGCTATTCTTTCTCATTTTGCATCTTTGTCAAAAATCAGTTGGACAGGGCTTCCCTGGTGGCGCAGTGGTTGAGAATCCGCCTGCCGATGCAGGGGACACGGTTCGTGCCCCGGTCCGGGAAGATCCCACATGCCGCGGAGCGGCTGGGCCCGTGAGCCAT
>NC_041222.1:99886678-99921392 GCF_002837175.3 Physeter macrocephalus | reverse complement strand
GGAGCCTGTGCTCCGCAACGGGAGAGGCCACAACAGTGAGAGGCCCGCGTACCAAAAAAAAAAAAAAAAAAAATCAGTTGGACATATTTCTGTGGGTCTAATTTTGAGATCTCTATTCTGTTCCATTCATCGATCTATCTATGCCTCCAACAATAACTTTTGGGGCTTTTAAAAGAAAATTATTTTTTCCACTTAACATAATATATTACATTATAGAATATTGAAAATATACAAAAAAATTTTTTTTAATTACCTGTAAGTACCATAATCTAAAAACAGATTTATAAACATTTTGGAGTGTTTTCTCCATGCATTTTAAAAAAATGTGTATTTTTACTTTTGTTGTTCTCATGTTTATATTATGTATTAGTATGGATAGGCTAGGTTATGCTGCAGTAACAAATCTCAGTGGTTTAATCCAATGACGTTTCTTTCTTATTTACACAGGATTGTTGTCAATCCGGACGACCTTTTGGGGTTGTTGTCTTATAAGTGGTGACTCAGGGATCAAAGCTGCTCTAATTGGCTCTTCTGTCCCTACCTGAGGCCTCCATACTCACTGCCTCAGCATAGTGATGACACGTGTCATGTTTGTCCACATTTCATTGGTGGGAGCTGGTCACGTGGCCCACCTACCTGCAGGGGGACAGAAAGTGTGGTCATACATAGGAAGAAGGAATATGATACAGGATTTGGTGAGCCGTGGCATTGCATCTGCTACATATTGTATGAAAAATGTTTTATTTTATAGGTTAATATTATGACACAACCTCTTTCCTACTTACAAATTCTTCCAAAAAATTTTAGAATGACTTACAACACAGAAAAAAAAAAGTCTTAGTGCTTTACAAATAGACTTTTGTTATCTGGAAAGTTGACTTCTGTAAAATGGCTCCTTCTCCAACTATGTGAGACAGATGAGGCCTCACTGTCAGAACAGCATCACTGTTAAGATGAAAGGGACAGAGTGAAGCATTTGGGTCATGCAGGTTTGCATCCTGGACCTGTCCAAGGCCCCCGTCAACTTCAGTCTAGAAACTTCCGCTTTCAGTACTTTTTTTCCTATGACCAGATCATTCCAAAGTAGCTTTATTTTTGTTTTGTTTTTAACTAGAATAGAGTAGAACCAAAAGACAAACAAAAAAACCCTAACCATTTAGAAACCTACAATAAATACATCCCGTGCAACATTCGGCCAATACCATCCCCTAAAAGGAGGGAAACGCCCCAGGGCCTTTGCCCATGCCATTCCTTCTACTTGAAATGCTTTTCGTTTTGTCTTTGCCAAGTTAAATTCCCTTCATCTTTTGGATTTGTTGTCTGGGGATATTTTGATGCTTTGGTAGTGTAAATAGTGTTCAGGTGAGTTTTCCGAGGGGTCGTGAAAGAGGTTCACAATGAGATGCTCAAATAGCATGGTTTACTAAATAAATTAAAAACATTGGCAAGGAGCAAAAGGAAAGAGATGGGCCAGGTTGACACACCTAGGATAGGGATGCATTACATGAATCCTGGATTACAAAATATCTGTAGGTCCTGTCAATGTCTCTCTCTCTCTGCTGCATCACCTTTCCTGCTGGTAATGGGGCTACAAGGACCAGAACGAAGGGTGATCAAAGAGCCTCAGCAGAAATAACACGTGGCCGCTCCATCAGAGAGCAGAGGTGAGAATGCCTGGCCCCAGCTCCCCAGGTGCAGTTCCTCCATCGATCTGTTGAGCAGCTAATGGGTTTTATCTGCGTCCCTCTCTCTGGTGAACTCCCTTGTTTGTCCTCAGCTCTGGTCCCCAAAATTCCAAACCTCGAACAGTTTGAGAAGTTTTTATCTAATTTCGTGAGAAAAGAATCAAGGCAATGAATGATTGCGGTTCTTCCTTCAATTGTTTTTCCGCATGAAACAGTCTCAAATTCCTGTTTAAGTCCCCAGCATCCATGGGAAGCTCCTACTTCACCCTTCCATTTATACTTTTATCATCAAGGCTAACCACACTGCTTTCCCCTTAGGTTAGGCCTTGGTGAGGATCGCAAGTGCCTGTGGTTAAATGGAAACGTGTCTGAATGTGTGTTTACTTTGCACAGGCGAGCTGAGCCAACATTTCTGCGTTCACACTTGTCATCGACATAAGCCATACCTGAAACAAAGCAGGTGTTTTCCAGTTGTTCTTTCTTGTCATGGATTTAGGGCTTTTTCCCGGGTCTGGGTCTGTGGGGTCTAAGCTGCTCACCAGCTCCAGGAGTGAGTGTATCGCCTGCTCTCACTGCAGAGGGGACCCGGGCCCGGGGCTGTAGACAGAAGGGCGGGCCCATCCCAAGAACTAGTTCCTTATCAAGAGGATACAGAGTCCTGAAAATCCCCCCGCCCCCGGAGCTTGTATTTCCTTTTGGATCTCTGAGCATCTTTTGATCTTGAAACTAATCCATTTTTCCTCTCTCTCTTCCTATTTCCCCCCTTCTCTTTCCTCTCCTGTCTCAACCAATTTAGGGAAATAAGAGGTTATGTGGGAGATAAATGACCACAAATAACTGCTCCATTAACTCTTTCCCTGCCGGAAAGCTCAGCTGAGCTGTAATTAACTAGAGCAACTAGTACACATCAAGCGGGTTGGCTGACTCGAGGGGGCGTTCTTTTGAGTATATTTGTTATCGATATGTTTATTCCTCCATTTAATGCTTCCATTTAATGCCAGAGGAGTCTCCTGGTCCCCACATAACATCACACACAGTAAGTGTTCTTTAAATGTATCACCTAGTTGGCTTGCTTTCAGTGCATTAGAGAAATACTGAAGGAGATGGTGGGCTTGCTCCACTCAGGGGCAGGAGGGCCCTGTCACTCAACACATCCTGTGACAAGCCTGGGAGGCTGATGTCTCTGACTCTCTGGGTCCAGAAACCTCATCCAGAGGCTTCTTCTCTCTCTTCCCCTGCTCTGTGGGCCCTCAGCAGGCCCGTCTCTTCTCTGGGCCCAGGTTCTTTCCTTCTAAACGCTCTGCCTGTCTATCTCCCTCACAAGGTGGCTGCAGGGATCAGCTGAGATGGGTGAAAGTGCTTTGTGTATTGCAGAGGACCTCCAAGCAGGGCCTTTGGTCACGGCCTCAGGTCCCGAGGCTGGGCTGTCTTGGGAGCTGCCTCGGGGAGCCGTGTGGACAGGCTGACCCTTGCCCCAGGCACTCCTGCTCTGCGTGGGTATCTGGCATCTTCCCAAGGGGCATCTGTGCCCAGACAGCCTTGGTGTCATCAAGGATGGGTTGGTTCCAACCTGCTGCAGGCATCAAGCCCAGCTCTGAATTACCTAATCCCGGCTAAGAGCATTTCTGATTGCTTGACCGCTGACCTCCTGCAGCTGGATTATCAGATGTGGCTTTGGGGAATAGGCTTGTTTATAATGCTGGAGACAAAGGGAGGAAACGCAGAGCAGTTAAAACAACAGTCCTTCCTGTTGCCCCAGCGCCTTTCATCCAAAGAGGTCATTACAAAGCGGGCTCCTTGGGGCTGGCAGGGCCCTGAGATGCCATTTGAGGGGGAAGGGGAAGAGGGAAAGCATTGAGCTGCGCAGGGAGGGCTCAGGGAATCCCCAACACAGCCCTGAGGGCAGGTGTTGATGTCACCACTTCATACAGGAGAGGTGACCAGGTGCAGACAGGTTCATTCATTAGGCCAAGTTCAAGGTTTACAGACGCTAAAGGGTAGCCCTGGAACATCGAGGGGGTCTGGCTGACTCCAAACCTGCTTCTCTTCCCTTTGCCTTCTGTATGCTGGATAAAGCAAGTCTTAACCTACCCCGAAAGCCCCCAGCACCCCTCTTCAAGGTCCAGACGTGAGATGGCCCAGAGCCTTTGTTATGGACTCAGAAAGGGTGAGCATTAGAAGGACCCATAAGCATCACTGAGTCCAAATAACCCATTTTAGAGTTTAGGAAACCGAGGCCCAGAGAGGGGAAGCAATTCATCCACACCCACACAGCATTCCACACCGTACCTGGTAGAAGGCGGGTCATCCACAGAGAGCTGTTGAATAAATGACGGAATTAGCGGTGAAGCCGGACAGGAGCCCAAGCCCGTCCCGCAGCCTGGTTCTCTCAGCCTGTGCCGGCCGCTGCAATGGGAATGGTGTTTTCCGCAGGTCAGTGCGGTGGCCTGACCGGGGTGGGGGGATAGGGTCTTCTCGTGCCTGCTACCCCTAAGCATTCCACCCACTGGTCTCCACCCGATTCCGAGCCTCCACTCTTCGTGCTCTTTAAGTAAGTAAGATTTATTTTGAAGTAGTTCCAAAGCTATTGAAAAGTTGCAAGAACAGTACAAAGAACTCCCACATCCTCCACCTTCTCCACAAATTTGTGGAGAAGGTGGAGGCCCCCATCACCCTCACCAACCATTTCCTTGACCAACAGCTCTGTGCCAGGAGGGGAAGGGAAGAGAAGAGCAAAGGAGATGAGATGCTATTTGTGCTGCTTAAATCAAAGGGTTTTCCCTGTCTCAGTTTCACAATTGCTGGGAGAGTAGACCCTTAAAGAACTCCTCTGTCCTGAGGAGTTACCTAGTCTTCCTTCTTTTTGACAAGGCCCAGAACTTAGTAGGTCTTCAATAAGTCATTGCCCAATGAAGGAATGAACTGGTCTCATACAAGAACATTGGGTCTCTGGGGTGGGTGGGGATGGAAAGGTGCGTAAGGTCAGGAGGGCCCGGAGATCAGCTTTGGTGGGGTGCAGGGTGCCAGAAGGGTCTCCTCACAGGAGAGGTAACGCAGTCATGGCTACTGAGGCTCAAGGGTTACTTGGAAAGCTCCAAGTAGGGGCCTCCATCTTCTCCCCGACTTTCCCGGAGAGGTAAGGTGACTTCCTCAAGGACAAGGATTGGTCCGTGGCAGAATTAGGATGAAGACCCAGCCTTCTGACTCTCAAGCCTTTGCTTGTTTTCCCCACTCAATTCAGTTGCTCTGTGCATGGATTATTGGCCCACGTTAATGTTGCGAAGAGGAGACAAAAAGCTCACAATCGCCCTACACACTTTCACAAGATGCATTTCAGGAAAAAAGTGACTGAGAAGGCTCAACAGTACCCCAGGTACTGCATTCCTGAGGGAGGTGGGCCCCTAATTCCTGGTGAAGAGGGTCCCAAGGAGACTGGAGAGGTCATGTCTAATAGTCTCCCTTGAGGAGGGGGAATCCCCATTGAGGTTGGGTGGGCTGATACCAGGTGGAAGAGCCACGATGCCCGGAGGTGGGTTTGCTCTGCCCCCAGGTGGGGTGGGGTCCCCAGACCTGGTGGGTTCAACTACAGCAACTGCCACCATGCCTGTACACTTGATTCCTGTTGAGATGTCCCACAGCCTCTTGGATGGTGTCCAAATCCAGCAAGAGCCCAGGGACTCGGTACTCTTCTGCCAGCTGCCCTGCCAAACCCGGAGCCTCCTTCAGCTCCAGCAAGTGGTACCCAAGGAGTGCCAGTGACTTTGGGGGTGGCCCTGGATAGTCATGGAAACCAAATTCTCCCCATGCAGCAACACCGGACCCAACACCCACCTCTACACTCTGGCTGTTTCACGCTCTTTGATTTGATCTTCTTGAGTTTGTCACAGTCACAGAGGGTTAGCTCATGTGTTTGCAGAAGCCTCACAGACGCCAGTTGAAGATGAGGTTGGCCTGTAGGGTGCATCTTGTTCTGGGGGTCCATGTGCTGAGCGTCTTCCTGCTCTTGTCCCCAGCCCTCGTTGCTGCTCCTGCTTGCATCCTGGGAGAGCGTGTTTTCTGAACTGTTTCCAGAAGAGAGGAGTAGACCCGTGGTTGAGCTCACATAGGAGGTGAGCGATTAGGGTGGTGTCAGAGAAGAGCCAAAAGAACGTTTTCTCGCAGCGGGTGCTGCGTGGCAGGAGGACTCTACCCTGTCCGTGCACCCATCACCTCTCTTTCTGTTCAGACAGCTGTGGTGTGGTCCAGCCTGACCCTCTGAGCCCTGTCTACTCTGCCTCGGGCGGCTGAGGCCACCTCAGGACTAGTTGGGGAGCAGGGTGAATTTGGGAGCCTGGTCAGGCCCTCAGACACCCTTGTTCATGGGTGAAGAGAGAGGGCAGGATTTCTAGGGTCCTAAAGCCTGGGTTCCCCTCTCACCTGTCAATCAATTTTCCCATCTGAAAAAACGTAGGGAGGATGGAAAGAGATATTAGTTCTTGCATCCCTCATGGGACTGTGTGGGGATTATATGCAATACTATGAAAAAGCCTGGTAGATTGTGACCCACCCCGAATTCATGGTCACTGAAGTTCATATGATCTTGATGTAGCTGTAGATCGTGATGTAGGTCTGGAGAACTTTCCAGGGTAACTCGGGTCACAACCGTCTGGAGCTTTGGAGCCCCACCTGTTGCTCTAGGTTGATAACAGACTCAAGAAGGATAAAAAAAAAAAAACGGTCATTTTGCTTCTCCCCAGGACTGTGAATTCCTCTGGGCAGGCTTAGGACTCTCAGCAGTGCCTGGCACGTAGAAGGGCTGTGGAGAGGGTTTATGGAGCCAAAGTGTACTCAAAGTCTCCAGGATGCTACTGGTGACCCTGCCCAGGGTTTCCTTTGGCTGGAAGCTGATCTCCTTTGAGGTGTTTGGCTTGTTAAATCTCCATCTGTCCTTCCTGATCTATTCTTAGTCCTTTGACCTAGGAGTTTGACCTCTATGGGTTACCTCTCAGGCTCCCTGGCCCTCTGGCTTCTGGTTGGATTTGGCCAATGGGAGGCACCAGCAGGAGATCGGAGGGAAAGGGGAGAGAGAGGCTGGAATATTTGGTTCCCCCTTCCCTGTCAGGTCATAGCTTTGACAATGTCTGCGTTCTTCTACTCAAGGCCACTGGGTGGCTGCTGTGTCGCTTCAGCTCTCGCTGGACCAGCAGTTCTATCTCTTTCCCGTGCCCCTTCAGACATCGGGGCAGCATCGGCTTCGCACTGATACTGTCTCCTAGGCACATTTCTGTCCCTTGGTGGACACAGAGTGTGGGACACGCTACCCATGTGTTTTCCCTAAACTCCCTTCAATGAACCCTTGGACGGCATCCTGTGTTTCCCACGGGGGCCCTGACTGACACAGATAGGTACATCAGACACTGACCCCCCCCTCTCAGATTGGCACCCGGGGTTCAGTGGCTCCAGGCCCTGAGCTTCTCGGGGGGGCCCAGTCCAACATAACAGATAAGCAAGGGCAGTGGCTAGGGTACTGCTCATGTATCACAGTCTCAGCCCAAGGAGGAGCGAGTAGAAACTGATGACTCTGGTGGACGGACCGAGCAGTCTCAAAGGTCCTTCTCGGCTCCAAATAGTGTCAGAACCATCAAAGGTCCCTCAAATGCTTTAAAATCCTAACATCGACCTCACTGACCCTATATCAACCTTAGGTGGAGAATCATAACGCCATTCTGCCCAGTGAGCGTTCATGTATTTATTCATTCAGGCACTCAACACACACTTCCGGAGCACCTCAAGGTGCTGCGGTGTGCCGTGCACCGGGGACCCCAGAATAAATGGCCTAGTTCTCGCTCCCGACCATCCCCTAGTATAGCAGGAGAAATAAGCTGTGCACACGCAGGACAGTTATACAGTCAGCACGAGAAGGAGACAGCAAGAGATAAAGTGCCGAAGGAGTTCAGGGCAGAAAAAGGAAATGGGGATGAGATAGGGCATTCCCTCCCCTGAATCTTGGGTGGAGATAATCACATAAATCAATAAGTTGGATCGTGTAGCCAAGAGCTGTTTACCAATAAGCTAAACCGAAAGGGAGACCTAATCTTTATTGATGTCCTACTGTGTGCCAGGTGCTTCATAACATCATCTCAGACTTCCTGGTAAACACTGTTATCCCGCCTGCACAGGGAGGAAACAGCGCAGCTTTGAAGGTTGGACGGTTGCCCAGCAAAGCTCCAGATTCAAGGTCTGTCTCTTTGCAGCCTCTTCTGCTTCCAGACATCACACACGAACTGCTTCCATCCATTTTCCAGGAGAGAAAAGGCTGAAGTAGAAGGTTCGGCCTCCATTCCAGGGAAGGGTCATGAGTGGGGTGCTGGCCGGTTGCACCTAAACCCAAGCAGGGGACTTGGTTCTTGCACCCTATGGCTTCCCCAGGTTATTTTGTGTCACTTGTTAGAACTTGTTGTGGGATGGTTAATTTTGTGTGTCAACTTGATAAGGCTAAGCGGTGCTCAGGTAGCGGGTAAAATTTTATTTCCGAGTCTGTGTCTGTGAGGGTGTTTCTGGAAGAGATTAGCATTTGAATGGTCAACCGAGTAAAGAAGACAGTCTTCACTGATGGGGGTAGGAATCTTCCAATCCATCGAGAGCCTGGATAGAATAAAAAAGAGGAAGGAGAATTCTCTCTCTGCTTGCTCTGGGACAGCTGTCTTCACCTGCCCTTGGACAGCTGTGCCCCTGGTTCTTGGGCCTTCAGCCTCTACTAGGACTTGTAACTTGTTCTCAGGACTTTGGACTCAGTTTGATGACATCCCTGTTTCTCCTGGGCCTCCAGCTTGCAGACGGCAGACCGTGGGACTTCTCAGCCTCCGTGATCACGTGCTCCAGTCCTTCATGATGAATCTCTTTCTGTGAATCTGTATGTACACCATTGGTTCTGTTTCTCTAGAGAACCCTGACTGACACAGTGACAGGACTGTGAAATCAGAGCCCTCCAGCCTGCACCCGTGGGCCTCCTCCCAGGGCTGGGTCTGCCCCATCTTCTCTCCCTTTCCTTCCTCAGCAGGACCCGGCCTCTGGTGGCCCCTCCCACGCCCCTCCCCCATCGCCCCCCACTGTGAGAGGCACGATGACAAAATGACAAAAACATTCTCGAGGAAGCAAGCTGCCCGGCTCACGGAGGCCACCGTGAGTGCCGAGAAAGCAGGATTTGGAGTTATTCATTCCACTTCCATGGAACAATTCCAGATCTGCCCTGTGCTGGTTTCCCCCTTCCTGTTTTTGAAACCAGACACTTGCAGTCACAGTATCTTCCCTTCGGTGGGTACAGAACCTTTAAGGGCCGGCCGTCCTTGGTTTCCATTTCGTCAAGAATGGGTTGCTCATCTCTTGCTTTCAACCAGCCCTCATCAACGTATGGAGGCCGCGCTGGGGACGAGAAGGCAGAGTCTGCAGCCCGAGGGCCAAGGAAGGCTTCCTAGGGCATCCACATCCACGACCCGGGCCGAGGGACCGACAAACCCTGGAACTCTGCCCGCTCACGACTTCTCCGTTGCTCAGTGGGGTTTCCTGGCCTCTCCTCTCCTTGTAGGTCACTGTAGGAGCAGTGAGATAACACTTATGTATATATATTTATATTATTTAAAGCCTACTCTATTTATATATTATTTTAAAATAGTTCTATAAATAAATATTAATTTACATGTATATATTTATCTGATATTTTTACATATAATCACTTTGTAAGCTGGAAAGAGCTTTACACATGTGGGCTTTAAGAGTGCTTTTAAAAAAACTTTTGTGTTTACAAGGGCATTGATTTCAGAGTCGTATATAATAACCTCAGTGGGAAAATGCCCACCCATAGGGTATCGGTTACATATGTGTGGTAAATCTCTTCAATGGGATATCATGAAGCTTTTTTAAAATTTAACTTCATTTTTATTCAAATATAACGTACGTACAAAAAAGCGTATAAATCAGGAGTAGGGAGCTGGATGTCACCAGTAAGGGAGACAATACAACCACCATGCAGATCAAGAGTCATAACATCACCAACACAGCACTGTAATTCAACTATACTTCAATAAAAATATAAAATGAAAACAAAAATTTTTTTAAAAAAGAGAGAGAAGCAGAGCATCTTCGGTGCTCCAGAGCCGTCCTCTGTGTGCTCCCGATCTCTAACCCCGCCCCCTGCCTCACATAGAACCTCTGTCCTCTCCTGTAACAGCACAGATGCATTATTCCTGTTTTGAACTGCATAAAGGATTACATACTCTATGACTTCTTATGTCCAGTTAAGAATTCTTTAGGCTTTGTGAACTCTTGCTGAGCTGTGGTTGCATATTCGCTATGTGTTCTGAGGAAGCGCCCCTCCCCTCACGGAGGGTGTGTGTGTGTGTAGGTACCGTTGCCATGACAATACCCCCGCCCGGGCGTTACTCCCCACGGGCCCTCTAACCCGTCCTGCTGGTTGATCTTGGGCGATCATCATGTTTACAGCGTCGTGCCCCTGCCCAGAAGCCCACCATGGCTCGCAACTGTGGTGGCTGCTTTTTTTATACCCCCTTCTCCCTCAAACCAGGCAATGCCACCCCTCCTGAGAGGCAGGCGTTCACTATATCAAGCAAGGCCCCACTTGCAAAGTGGCTGGAGGCCTCACCCTGCTCTGTCAATGTACATCTTCCTGTCCCTTCTACCCACTGGGAAGTCTCTGTCAAATCCTCTGGCCGTGACGGCCAGACACTCCTTTTACGAACCTCTGTTGTACTTAGACTTCACATCATCCTGTGGGTTGGCACGCAGTTGGCATCCAATCGTGTCCAGCTGTTACTTTAGCTCAGTGGTATTCAACACTGGCTGAGAATCAGCTGGGGAGCTCTAAAAAAGAAAGAAACTGAAAACATTTTTAAATACTAAAAAATAGTTTGGGCTGCAGGCCAAACCCAAGTCTCTGAATCTCTGAAGGTGGAGTCTGGATGTCAGTACTTTCAAACGCTTTCCAGGAGGTATGGGCTGAACTGTATACTCCTCACTATACTCATATGCTGAAGCCCTAACCCCCGGTGCATTCTGAGGAATGTGACTGTATTTGGACCCAGGGCTTTTAACGAGGTAATTAATTAAGGTGGGCACTGATCCAATATGACTGTGTCTGGATAAGAAGAGGAGATTAAGACACAGAACCACAGAGGGAAGGCCATGTAAAGACACAGGGAGAAGACGGCCGTCTACAAGCCAAGGGGAGAGGCCTCAGGAGAAACCAACCTCCTAACTCTTTGATCTTGGATTTCCAGCCTCAAGAACTGTGAGAATATAAGTTTCTGTTATTGAAGCCACTCAGCCTGTGGGATTTGCATGGCAGCCCGAGCTGACTAATATACCTGGTGACTCCTCTGCACGTCCAGGGTGCAGCTCTGAGGCAGAAGCCAGCCACGTGGATCCCCCCATCCTCACCTCCCAGCTAGATGGTAACCTCCCTGAGGCCAGGGATGGGGCTGTACCTTTGATTCCCTTGGAATAAAGCTGGCTACTGACCCATCGGTAAGTAGCAGCTCACTGTGCCATAGGACATGGCCCCCGGGCACGTGTATTCATGGTCCTTTACTTCTTTCGCCTCCATCATACTTGGAGATGCTTTGGCCTTTTTTCTTTACAGTGTTTTTCTGCTTATCATCTTGGCCAGTTTTACATCATAAACAACTTCTATCGTTTTCTGTTAAAGGTTTTTTTGCTATCCCAAGGATCCTGACTTTTGTTGCCATGTTTAATAGTTTCTCATATGTCGGGAAAACATCTGACTCTTCTGACCCTCTATGTGGCCTGCTTTGCCCACTGGCGTTAGATAACTGCCACTTCCATCGACGACATGCCATTTCTGGGAGGATATTAATCTTTCTTTTTTCCTTCTTTTTTTTGGGCCGTATCGCGCGGCATGTGGGATCTTAGTTCTCCAACCAGGGATCAAATCCATGCCTGCTGCAGTAGGAACACAGATGGAGCCTTAACCGCTGGACCGCCAGGGAAGCCCCAGGATTTTAATCTTTTTCGGAGATACCACTGGCCTTACCAGCTCTCTCTGGGGCCATTGTCCTGTCACTTTTCCTGTTGTACGTGCAGGAGAGAACCTTGTTGAAGGCCCACCCGCCTCCACGTGCCTCGTATGGCTTCAGACCATCACGCCCAGGAGAGCTCCTCTTTTAAGAAAATGGACTGCTTAAGAAACAGTGGATTTGGGCTTTGGAAGTCAACTTAGAGGTCATTTTACTGACGGGAACCTGAAGCCCAGAGGTGGAAGGCGATTTGCCCACCGTCACAGAGCGAGGTAGTGGCCACACCCGTGCTGGACGCCGCCTGCCTGGTAGCGCAGAGCTCTGCCCTCTGATTCACTCTGCTACCCCGTCAAGGGGAATTTCTTCTCCTGGGAAATAATGTCGGCAGAGAGCAAAAGCAAAGCTCTCCATTCTCCAGGATTCGTCTTGAAGTTTTCTCTCTATCCTTTATGGCCCTCAAATTTTATACCACTTTCCCTTTTCTCCACTTGAATGCCAGCCACGGCCCAGAGGGGTCATCACTCCGGGCCTCATTTTGCCGTCTGCTGCTGCTGCGGCCACGTCCAGCTCCCTGTACAGGTAGCGATGGCCATGTAAGCAGGTTCTGCCTTGGGATGTGGGCAGAAGTTGTTGGAGGAAAGTTTTGGGTCAACTTGCTAAGTGACTAACTCAGTAAGTGCCCGGCCTTTCCCCCTCCCTCCTGCCTGGAATGTGGGTAGGTAGCAAAGAGAAGAAGGGCACAGAGCTGGACAAAAGCAAGACAGGGCTCTGGTTCCCAGCTCTTCACGCTCCACTCCCAGCTTGGGGTCAAGTGGAGGAGTACTGGGCAGGGGGGTGAGGGGGAGATATCTAGGTAAGGTGAGAGAGACACTCCAACAGCAGAGGGCTTCAGTCCAGCCAAGACCCATAAATAAGCGCTAAAGGAGACCTCCTTTTAGACTCCTCATCGCCCTCCCACTCAGGACAGGGCCTCATCAAGGTATATTTGGAGGATGGATTGGACGAGGCTCTGATGTTCAGCTTTCCTGAGCCGCCTGCGTTCTATGGGGTATGGACCGAACCAGGCAGGAGCTCAGGGGCTGACTGTGAAGCTATAGGTGGTCTTGCTCAACACAGAGACTGAGGAGGTAGACCACTGGTGTCAGGCTGAATGGATCCCAGACAAACTGCAGGGCCCACAGCAGCCATCTTGTGACTGTGAGGAAATTGGAAGAGGGAAGTCAGCAGTAAGGCAATCAGGGCAGAAATATAGAAGATGCCAGGAACATTGTTGACATCTTGGAGAATCTGTACCAGCTCAAGAGTGTCTATCTCTAGACTTCTTTTATGTGCTAGAAAAATTAACTTCTACCTGGTTTAAGTCATTTTGTGGGAGGGCTTCTGTTACTTGCAGCCACAGGCACTTTCTGACAGAGCAGTCATCTTAGGATCACTCCACTTGTTTAAAAGTTGTCTCCCAAGTTGAACTGAGATCAGCCTCTGTGTCCTAGGAAAGTCCTGGCCATTCTGAACTCCCGCTTCTGCCTTCTAGGGTCACCCCAGAGAAATCTAGTTTCTTTCTTGTCTCCAGCATCTTCCCAGTTCCTTCCCACTGGCTTTTTCATGTTATTGGTTTTCACTCCATCTCTTACACCTGCAATTGTTTGTTTGTTGTACCTCAGGCTCCCTTAGTTGCTTTCTCAGCTGCTCAGGGCCCTGGGCAGCCTGAGGGTGCATGTCCTGTGTGTCACTTCTCAGACCCTCCCAGCCCACAGCAGCTGTTGGATTTGCACTTTCCTTGGTTGTTTATTTGTTTCCTCCATGCCCTGACCCATGGCTGGTCAAGAAAGCTTTCTTCCGTTGGGCTACCCTGCCCCCATTTTATTATTATCATAGTCTTTGCTGACTGTACGCCTCACCCCACCCTTACCACTGCATGGCCTCCCAAGAATCATTTATTCTGCAAACATTTGTCAAGCACTTACAATGTGCCAAGCATTGCCTGGGACAGCAGGGCCACAACCAGAACACTTCCTGCCTTCAAGGAGCTCAGCCATCCCGCTTTGCCCGTTCCACTTTGCATTTGAAGCTCGGTAAATCTGAGCTATCTCATTAGCCTACTTCCCTTGTTGATAAGCTGTCTAGAGAATAGTAGCAAGTGTGGGGTCGGGGAGAGGCAGGACAGGAAGATACTCTAATGCTGGTGGTTTCTTTTTAAAGACGGTTTCCAGGGATTTTCCTTCCTGTGTCAATATCAGATATCAGGGTTCTTCCAGTGCTAAGTCTCCTTTCCTGAGTTGCCATGAATATGTTGTTGTGTGTGTCTTTCCATTATCACCAGAAAGAAAGAGAACCATCTTTGGCAAAACTTTCCTCAGGATTTATAGTTTGAACAAGAGGGTTTATATTCGCAAACACGATCTCTTTCTTTTTAAGTCACACTATCTGCATATACTGGTCAGCCCAGAGCTCCATGTTTTTTCTCTCTACTGTTCTTCCTCTCCTTGGTTTCCTCATCTTCAAGGACTACATCAAAGGTTCCTTTTCGTTTTGTTGTTGCAAGCATTTAAGTTCTATTCTCTTAGAAAATTTCAATTATGCAATACAGTGTCATCAAGTGCAGTCGCCATGTTATGCATTAAATCCTCAGACTTCAATCAAAGGTTTGTAACTTGGGCTTTGTGATCTCTGGTGGGTATTTTGTGCATATGGGAATGTCCTCATTTTTTAAAAGAGGGTCACTGTTCATAGTTTTACCATAATGTTGAAAGGGTAAGGTATTACCTAGAAATCTTAAAAAGCTAATGCTTTTGATATTTTCTCAAGAGTTCATCCAGATTAAAGGGTAATCATTTATAACACAGCATCATGTGCTATCTTTTCCTGCAAAACTCCTAGTGTAAGCTCAGCAGCCCTTTTGTTTAGCACCTTCATTTTAGAATTAAAGTAACTGAAACTCGTAGAAGTCAAATAGCTTGCCCACAACCATCAGCTAGTTACTGGCAGAGCCAAGGTGGGCTCATGAGGCTGGGGTCCCCTGGAAGCAGCAGGGAAACTCACGGGCCAAAGGGTGAGGACTCAGGTGCAGAGCTTCTGTCTTCTTTCCTGGATTTCAAATTCTGTGAGGCATGAGCCCGTCTCACTACGCTAAGCCTCATTCTCTGTGTCTAATCATATTTCTAGCACATCATAGATCTCAATATTGGCTGCTAGATTGCTTTACATCTTTTAATGAAAAGTACTACTCTTGGGACTTCCCCAGTGGTACAGTGGTCAAGACTCCGAGCTCCCAATGCAGGGCACCCGGGTTCCATCCCTGGTCAGGGAACTAGATCCCACATGCATGCCACAACTAAGAGTTCACATGCCACAACTAAGGAGCCCGCTGGCCGCAACTAAGGAGCACATGTGCCACAACCAAGACCCGGTCCAAACAACAACAACAACAAAAAGATCCGATGCAGCCAAAAAAACAAAGGTACTCCTCTTGTTAGACCCAATTTCCCTCACATTCCGTTTCTTTTCTTCCTGAATCCACCACTCAGAACCTCAAGCACAGGGGGTTCTGCTGTGTGGAGCTGTTTCCCTTGCCCCTCACCACCTCAGCCCCAGCTTTGGGAAGTCTCCATCCATCAAGTCGCCTTTCTTAAAGGGCAATTCACCCCACTTCCTCCTTTCATACACTTACCCGCCTGGTCATCGTGACCTGACCATCAGGTTACAGCACAGTGGTGCCCTGATGCTGTCATCACTCGAAATCAATCAAACCCAACCTTGAATAAGTACTGGGTCTTCATCATGGATCTGCATACAGCCTACGCTTGACTCCTGTTGTATTTCACTGACTTTAATACACCCAGGTTTCCTGCACCCCTCCCCCCACCATGTTTTAATATCTCTGAAATCAGGATGCAATCTTGCAATTAATAGCGTGTCTTTGTCTTAGTCTGTCACCATTTTTTTCTTTCTTTCTTCTTGGCTCATAAAATAACGGCAAATTCGAGTCACTGAAAGGTGGTGTTGAAAGTGGCTCTAGATCCCACCCAGGCTGGGGCACTGGAAGACCCTGTGCAGGGCTGAGTTGCCTCTGATTGGTGGCAGTTCTCCCTGGAGGCTACGACGTGCCGCCAGCGTTTTTCTCCAGGGACATTGGCTTGCTCACACCATCCTTGCTCCTTCCAGCTGTTCATTTGTAACATCAATCAGTCAACCTTCAAGGCTTCGGGCACAGCATCCTCCTCCCCACCCCTTCCTGCTTACTCCTTCTTAGGTCGGCTTTGGTGTCTTTGCCACTGGAAGTTTTCCTCCTGCAAAGCCCAGCCTCTATCCAGCCCGAAGACTTCTCTCACCCTATTTATTCTCTTCCTGAATCCATCACTCTTGCTGCCTGCTCCGCCCCCAGCCCCTGGCCTAGCCCACTTGCAGGCCTGCCAACAAAACTGTTTCCTCGCCTGCAGGCCCATCCTGCCCAATTCCTCCGCCAGGGCTGTCACCTTTGCGAGCATTTCCTGAGAATTCTATTTTTTTCTCCTTTTGCCCCTTAATCTGTTTTTCTCCGCTTCCCTCCCCTAACCCACACACAGCTGGGATGACTCCTATGCTTTCTTCCTCCTGAAATCCCCTGGTACCCTCCCCCATCCTTTGCTGCCCTAAACCGGTCCCACCATTGCTAGGATTTGGTGCTGTGGGCCTGGCTTTGGCTGGGACCCATTTCGCACTAGTGAGATTCACCCCTCGGTCTGTATGCTGACTGAGATCACCCACCACCACTTGACAGCCAGACCCTGATCTCCTGCCTGGTCCTGTCCACCCCCCATTAGAACCCAGGTGGCTTAGGAAATCTGGACATCAGAGCCTCCTCCAATCTGCTCTGCCCAACATACCTTGAGGCCCGGTCCCGAGTGGGAGTGGGGTGTGGGTCCCGAAAGGAGGTCTCCTTTAGAGCTAAGTCACGGCGCAGCTGGGCAGACGCCGTCTGCTGCTGGAGTGTCTCTCGCCTTATCTAGATATTTCCCACCTCCAGTCTCCCCACCGTGACCCCAAGCTGGGAGGCAGACCCTATGTGCTGTCCCCCAGCTCTGCCCCCTGCTTCTCTTTGCCCTTCTCCCCAACACTTCCTTGCACCTGGAAGGGCCAGGCTCCCCACTTCCTCCAGAACCTTCTCTTGTTGTCCACCCCCTTCCCCATAGTGTTAATGGGGGAAGGGTTGTCTTCTCGCTCCTGTGAAGTGGGTTCCTGATCACGTGGCTCACCTCATTCACAAGGGGTAAAGAAGAGCTGCATGCACCCTCCCTGCGGGCCAGGCCTGGTATCTTACCTATCTTGTCTTATTAAAGAGGTCAAGTCCTCTCACTCCTGCTTAGGGAGAGAAACCTCATGATTTTGAAAGGAGGGATGCAACGAGGGAAAAGCCCGATATACGTGACTTTGCATATCAGCTGAGCAGTAACCCTCCGTCCCACCTCTGAGGGTCTACCTTATACTCCCCCCTCCCCCATCAGGGCTTGCAGGAAAGGGACAGTTGACCCCATCCCCAGGGACTAGGTGAGAGGATCTGGGAGGGGCCTCAGAGCTCCACCCTCCCGCCCCCAGGGGCCTCCCTAACTGAATCTGGGAAAGACAGGGCACTCACTGGCGCTGTGCCTTGGGGGACCCGTGTCCCTTTCTGTTTCAGGTGACAGAAACTCCAACTCAAATCCATTAAGCTAAGTTGAGAATTGTCGGCTCGTGTATCCGAAGAGTCCAGTTTTCCAGTCTGGGTGCTGGTTTCAGGCCTTAGTATGTGCAGGGGTGCAGCCAGGTCCTTCGGACTTGGTTTCCCATTCTCGGTGGCGACGTCTTTATCCAGCTCCACGAGGCAACCAGCTTATCCCGGCCTCGCTGCCAGCAGGGCCAGTGCCAGGAAGAGGCCCACCTGATCCTGGGAACTTACCAGGGGATGGGAGGTGGAGGGGAGTGGGGGGTCCCAGCACTGGGCCCTTCAGTAGCCCTTCAGCTACAGCTGGGGCAGTCCAGGTAAACGTAGCCTGCAGTGATGCCTGCTTCTTACTTCTCCTTTGTTTCTGCCAGACTCAGTTACCATCCCCCTCTTCCTTACTTACCTGTTCTTGGACCTAAGGTAGGAACCCCCTGAGTTTGCTTTTGCCAGCATCTCAGACTTCAGTGGGGAAGGGTTCTGGGCTCTGCCATTGCTGCTCCTGGGGTCAAAGGTGATCGGACTGTCTGTGCTGTTCCATCCTCGAGGGGCATTCATCAGCCCCCTTCATAGAGCCTGTCAGATGCACTGTGTGCGTCAATCGAAAGCCCTTCCAGAATACCCACGCTTTCTTTTTTCCACCACACTTTTGCACATGCGCCCTCACCTCGAATGCCAGGAGCAGAACAAGCGTGGGAAGGTCAGACACTGTGTGGCCCTCCTCTGTCCTGACGCTCTGGCAGCTCTGCCGTATGACGTGGCACAAAGAAAGCCTCAGCACCTCCTCCGCCCATCCTTCCAGCCCACCCCGCAGGTCAGAGTCGGCACCACGGCAGTATCTATTTGCCACGCCGGTCCTAACTTCCTCCTTCTCTGGCGAATCCCCAAGTTGTCCTTTAGGTCTCTGCTCAGGAGGCTGCACGTCACTTCCTCCAGGAAGTCTTCCCTGACTTGCATTCCCCTGAACCTGCTTTCAGTCACACCCTGTGTATATATAATATATCTCTACCTCTATCTCAGAACATGTTTTATGCTGCATTTTAATAATGTACCTACTCGCCACACTAGAATATGACGTTTTTGAAGATGGGTGCTATGGCTCAGTCATCTTTGTATTTCCAGGACCCAGCACAGAGCCTGGCACACAACAGAAGCTCAGAAATCTTTGTTGGGTACGTGAATGCGTGAATGAAGGAGTGATTAAATGAATGACTACCCTGGTCTAGGAGCCAGGTCATTTTGAAGGTGAAAGAATCAAAAATTCATTAAGCCTCTTTGAAAAAAGAAAATCGATTTTCTTCTCCCTTCCCTGTGGCTGCAGGAGGAGGTGGTAGATGAAGCAGAGGCTGTTTGTTTCTGCTGATGAGGCTGGAGGTCAGGTGGTGTCCTCATCTTCCTGCGAAAAGCCGTGCGACACGCGGAGTCCTGCGTGCCCTCCCCTCGCACAGTCCACGCAGCAGGCTACCCTGCCCCTTCAGCTCCTTCTCCTGGGTCCTAAGCGTTTTCTAATTTGTCTATGTGTGTGCATGTGTGTGTATATCTGTGTCTATGCAAGTAAGCCAGTGTGTGCGTATGTGTATGCGTGTCTGTGTGTATGTGTATGCGTCTGTGTGTACATGTGTATGTGTGTGTCTGTGTCTCTGCATAAGTGTGTGTGTGTTTGTGCGTCAGCGAGCCACCTGAAGCGATGTGTGGAATCTTCTTTTTTTCTTTTTTCAAATTTATTTATTTATTTATTTATATTTATTTTTGGCTGTGTTGGGTCTTCGTTGCTGTGCGAGGGCTTTCTCCAGTTGCGGCGAGCGGGGGCCACTCTTCATCGCGGCGCGCGGGCCTCTCACTATCGCGACCTCTCTCGTTGCGGAGCACAGGCTCCAGGCGCGCAGGCTCAGGAGTTGAGGCTCACGGGCCCAGTCGCTCCGCGGCAGGTGGGATCTTCCCAGACCGGGGCTCGAACCCGCGTCCCCTGCATCGGCAGGCGGACTCTCAACCACTGCGCCGCCAGGGAAGCCCCGACGTGCAGAATCTTGTCTGTCACCGGAGTGCAGGTACGTTAGCAGCAGGGGGTGGTCCGTGGCTTCCCTCACTTCTCTGGGGTCGTGTGCTTGGTCTCACCCTGGGAAGGAGCCTTCGGGGTGGAGCCCGGCTGCTCTCAGCCTGATCTTTTGTACTTAAGATCCCTTGGGTCACATTTGTCTTTTTATTTCAGTTCATAAAGAAGTTATTTGCTAGATGAACGTCAGAGGAAAGGGGCCGTCAGCACTTGAGGGTACTGAACGCATCATTGCCACGAGACGTGGCACGGGCCTAAACCACAGGCCTCGTACCAGGTGGAGGGAGGGATGTAGGTGGAGAAGAAGATCATGGTGGAGGACCTCAGCCCCCCGCCAGGGTCCTTTGGCCAGGGTCCTGGGGGAGCCCAGACGGGCTTTGCCTTCACTGTCTCTCCCCTCCCTGCAGAGCTGCTGCCGGGAGGGCCCTGGGGAGGCCCTGTCTGTTCAGAAGTGGGCTGTGAGGGACAGCAGTCCTCGCAGACAGCGGAGACGCTGGGGGACACGGCGATGCTGGGAGACACAGTGACACTGGGGGACACGGTGACACTGAAGGACACAGTAACATTGAGGGATACAGTGATGCTAGGGGGGTATGGTAATGTTGGGGACATGGTGATTATGGGAAATATGGTGACACTGGAAGACGTGGTGACATTGGGGGATATGGTGATGATGGGGGACATGGTGACAGTAAAGGACATGGTGATATTGAGAGACACCATGACACCGGGAAGCAGAGTGATGCCAGGAACATGGTGACACTGGAGGACATGGTCACATTGGGGACGTGGTGATGTTGGGGGCACCATTATGCTTGTGGAACTATAAGGACATAGTGACAACAAAGAACACGGTGACGTTTGGGGACATGGTGACCCTGGGAGTCACAGAGACATTGGAGGACACAGTGATGCTGGGAACATGGTGACACGGGGGGACACGGCGACATTGGGGACATCGTGATGCTGGGGGATATGGTGGGGACGCCAGGGGACACTGTGACCTTCCTTCCCCTCTCAGTCCCTCAGTTAGGGCCAAGAAGGATGCCCATGGTCAAAAGAGAAACTGCAAATCAAGTGGGAAGAAAGGGAGGCCTCGGGAAGGCTCGCCGGAGGAAGCGTGCGCGGCTGCGGGGGTGTGCGTCGGTGCTGGGGCAGCTTTAGCGGGATTAGCTGGGAGGCAGGAGGCTGAGGAAGCTAATTATAAAGTTTGTGCAGAGATGAGAGAAGATTATAAGCCCTCTTGTGCATCAAGATTTTAAAAATGAGAGCAGAGTTCTTTCCCTGAAGACGAATGGGGATAAATGGTGAGTAAAGGTAAAAAAGGAGACGTGGGCGCTGGCTGGGCTGCGGCCGGGGAGACCGCGGTCACCTGCAATGTGCGCAGCAACGAGGGTCCTGCTAAGTCTGAACCCCGTGTAGTCAGGGGAGACCCCTCGTCTGATCCTGACTGCGTGCGTGGCAGCTGCTTGGCAGGCCTGGGCTCTGCTGGGCGGCTCTGTGAAGCACGGGTGTCATCAGTCAGCGGCACTTCTTGGGCCCCTGCTCTGTGTCAAGCAGGGGGCTGGGTGCCCCGGGGGGTACAGGTTCTGTGCCCCATGCCTTGGGTTAGTTGGCCAGGAAGGGTATAGGGTGTGGGAAACACTGGGGAGCCGTACTGAAAATGGGGCTTGCCCCGGACTGGGGGCTGGAGAAGCCTCCACAAAGGAGGACAGACGAGACAGGGCGCAGAGAATGCGGGCCGCCCTGCCGGCAGAGCCTCCTAGTCAGGCAGCCTGGTCAGAGTGGAGGATTCCTGCAGGAAAAGGCAGGAGCTGGGACTCAGGGCAGAGAGGGCCTTGAATCGTGCAGTAAAGGCCTGGGCTTTTTCTGAGGACACTGCAAACCACCCGAGGGGCTTGGAGCCCTGGAAATGTCCCGAGAGAAGAGGGTTTCAGGACAACTTGGCTGGCCGGTGCACAGAACAGGTGACCTGGGCAGGAAGAGCCTGCAGCTGGCTTTTGCAAGAGTCCCAGATGAGGCAATGGGGCTCCACCATGGCGGGAATAGAAGTGAACAGCTGGACGAATGGCCTTGACCCCGCACAGCTGGCCTGCAGCCCTATCTCCCACGTTGGTGGCAGCAGGCTGTGCTTCTCACCCACAGGGTTCATCTTCCAAAGACTTTGGAGGGAGGCAGGGGGAGCATCCTTGTTCTGTTAAAGCAAACCTCCCTGTATAATGGAGAAAAAAGCACAGCGTCAAGAGGCGGCATCCTCGTTGAGTTACGAGTCTCCTTGTCTGCACTCCACCCTAAGGGTTTGGGGCGAGGGACTCTGCTCCGGCCCTCCCACCTGGCTGCTGGAGGATGTGAGTGCAGAGAGCCTGGACTCCCCCATGTTCACACATGACACCTTGCTCTGAGAGAGAGGGCAGGGAGCCTGGGTCTCCTGACCACTTGTTCGGTATTCTTATGTCCCCTTATTCACCCACCTCCTTAGGAGATAAACTCTACACTATTCAAAGGAGTTCTAGGTGGTAGAAGATGGTAAGAGAAACAGCAAGAGAAAGGAGAGGAATAAAGGTGTATTGATGTCTGTTCTGTCCGCGTAAATTCATTGAATCCTTATAACCGCTACGCAGATCAAGATGGCTGCATGTTACCAAAACACAGACTGTGTCATCAACCTCCTGGGTCACACAGCCAATACGTGGGGGCTGAGGGATGTGATTTGGATTCAGATCTTCCCACGCCAAACCTCTGGCCTTCTACTCATCAAAATGGATTAACCTGCCTCTACAAGGTTGAGTGGAGCAGATTTGGGGGGGGCAGGGAGCACCTCTGGGACGAGGGGGAGGAAATGCACCGACCCGCTCTCTCACTTTTCTCTCCCTTTGATCCATTTCAGCTGCCTGGTCCTCCACACCATGAACAGCACCCCGAGGGATGCCCAGGCCCCCGGACACCGCGAGGGCCTCCTGCCTTCTGTGGCCCGGACCCCCTCTGTCACCCAGGTCATGCCAGCCAAGAAGATAACTTTCCTCAAGCGAGGGGACCCCCAGTTTGCTGGGGTTCGCCTGGCCGTTCACCGACGCGCCTTCAGGAGCTTCGGGGCCCTGATGGATGAGCTCTCTCAGCGCGTGCCGCTCTCCTTTGGGGTGCGCTCCGTCACCACGCCCCGGGGCCTGCACGGCCTCAGCACCCTGGAGCAGCTGCAAGATGGAGGCTGCTACCTCTGCTCCGATAAGAAGCCCCCCAGGACCCCCAGCGGGCCGGGCCGGCCACGGGGGAGAAGCCCTTCTCAGCCGTCACGGGATTTTGAAGGCTGCTGCGAGGCACCTGGAACAGCTTCTTCCTGCAAAAGTCTCGGAGCCCCGAGGAGGATAACGCTGGTTAAGAACGGCGACCCTCGGTACCAGCAGACGGTGGTGATCAGTCACAGAAACACCAGGAACCTGACGGCCTTTCTCAGCAAAGCCTCGGATCTGCTGCACTTTCCCGTGAAGCAGGTGTACACAGCCGGTGGGAAAAAGGTAGGCTGTCGGGTATGACCTTTCCTTAAAAGGTTCTCTGGACCGCAGCTCAAAACACTTAGGTGGAACTGGGAAGTTATTCCTTTAAAAGAGGCACTGATTGCCCTGCTACTAATTAAAGGTGAATAGAGTGGAGACATTCAGTCAGTTCATCAAACGGGCAATTGTCCTTCATATTTTTAGCTACCATTTAGCAAGCGCTTAGTACCTGTTCCTTGCACGCTTTGATTGTTTTCTTATCCCAATCCTCTTAACCTATTTTGGTGAGAGTTCAGTGTAGGAAACAGAAAAGACTCAAAGTGCTTTAAGCAGAAAGCAATTTCACACAGGGCATTGGGGGGACTGTCCAATCGTTGGAAAGCTGCGGGAGGGAACTCCAGGTTGGGTGTGCAGGATGGGCTCCCGGCATCCTGCAGAAAGCTGCTAGCTCCGCTCCAAGCCACTGTGATTGGGCTCAGGAGGACTCCTCGCCAGTGGACCCGAAGCTTATAAAGCTGGGTCAGCAACCTGCCCCAGGGGCATCTTCATGCCCAGGGACACCAGCCACTGCTGCCTGAGCGCCATCGCCTCCCAGTACCCACAGGCTTGCTTTGTAGCCACACGACAGCCAGAAGCAAGAAGAGACAGTGTCGACCTCGCTTGCCTTCCCGGGCTTGACCTACCTGATGGAACCCGATCGGCATCCGGCCTAAGTGGCAAGAAGGCTAGTGAATGTAATTTTTGCCCGTCTGGGTTTTGCTGAACATGAATGTAACCCAAGATGGGCAGGCTGGAGGATGGAGGTTGACTGATCTAATCCACATAAACTCTCACAGTCTAGTCCTATAGCTACGGACACCTGTATACGCCATGCTACCAATACTTAGATTTATAACAGCAGCTACAGCAGCGTGTCCCCACCTAGCAATGGAACCATCCCTCCTACCATGGAGACATGTTCCCCTGCTCCCCAAAGTTGCACCCGTGCTGTACCATTCTCTTCCGGCTCAGTCACGATCCCACCTTTATACCCTCTATCTTAAGAGCCCTTTCTTTCATTTCCTTGTTAATAAGCATACCCTTCTAACTGGAGAAAACAAAAAAGAACAGATTCTGTACTTTAACAGTGGAATGAAATCCCCCAACATCGCTAATTATGACGTAATGCTATAAATTGTGCAGATCATCAGATAGGCAGGATCCTTGGGGCCAGGTGAGATTTTTCTAAAAGCAGGGACCTGCTTCCTGGAATGCAATCCAGCACTGAAGTTGCCTGCACGACCCAGCCCGGGATGTCATGATGGTGGGGGGTAGGGGTAGGTGGGGGGAGGATGACCCAAGCGTCTGGGCAGGAGCCTAGAGAGCCATTGGAGGAGGGAGAGAAAGGCCATCTGTGCCTTGTCCTTCTCTGCTCCACTAGGGGCAGAGGCAGAGGCCCTGGGCTCAGATTAGACTGGAAAGCACAGATCAGACCCAAGAGAGGACTCTGCCTGGGAAAAGTGTGAGATAGTGAATCAGGTCTCCGTACGGGAGCCCTGGACCTTCTGTTAATGGCTGCTCTAAAAAAATACACGTTCCGGAGGGAGGAAGTGTGGGCGGGGAAGCAAGTCAAAGTCTTCTTGAAGTCTTTTCCACCTGAGTATCCAGAATAGCCTCTAAACCACAGGCCTCGTAGCAGGTGGAGGGAGGGATGTAGGTGGAGAAGAAGATCATGGTGGAGGACCTCAGCCCCCCACCAGTCATGGAGGCGTCTTGAGGAGTGAATGGGATCCTTCCCTTGGATCAGAAGTCTGGGGTGAGATGTGCAAATATCAGGAAAGGGACCAGCGACAGCGGATTCTCCCTCTATCCGTGTCTCGCTGGCCAGAAGCGGGCCCTGCAGACCACGCCTCCTGACTCAACACTCTGCTTCCCCAGGTGGACTCTCTGAAGGGTCTGCTACACAGCCCCCCGGTGCTGGTATGTGCCGGTCACGAGCCCTTCAGACCTCTGGCAGTGGAAGATGTCAGAAGAAATGGAAGTGAACCTTTATCTGGGCAGATTTCAAGGAGCAAAAGTGGTGAGTTTGTTCCGCAGGATCCCCGGTCTTATTTGCACTGGATGGTGGTTTGGTAGGGCTGGGCAGATATCCTTTCTAGATCATTTAAAAAACCCTGCCTTTGGCTCCAGGTCTCGGGCAACCCATTTGTTTGGGGGTCTCTCTTGCCTCTTCCTCTTTCTCATCACCATCAGCCTTAACTAGGTTGAACATTTGGCTGGGATAAGAGAGATGGGAGTATTTAAACAGGGATTAGGAGATCTTGAACTTTAAGCTTCTAGGATCTAAAATAAACTTCGTTAAGAGCCATAGTGGGCGTGACATTATGGAGGCAGTGGACCATGGATACGTGGCCTTTGCATCTTTCAGGAGTCATGACTCTCTTAGGCAGCAGTGAGGACCAAACAGACCAAAACAAATGATAACCATTGATCATCCATCCATCCATCCATCCATCCATCCATCCAGCCAACCATCCATCCATCCAGGTGCCAGAGGTAGCCTTCATTATTAAAAAAACAATAACAACCACCACAACAAAAACCCCAAAAGCAAAATTATTGGAATGACAATGGGCAAATTTTGGCGAGTAGACAAAATAATATCCTTTGTGAAAAGCTATGAAGAGAAAGACAGCCATGGTTTCAGTGATCGCATCATGCTGGGTGTTGGATGTACAAAGGCCCATCAGCCACAGCCCCTCCTCTGCAGGAGCCCCCAGTCTCATTTGGTGCTTATGGAGGAGCAGGACCGGGCAAAACCTTCTCCTGCCCAGATGGACTCAGGAGGTCTGCTCTTCTGCCGGCCATAGGCTCAGCCTCGGCCAGCCCCTCCCTCTTGCCAAGCATTAGCTCAGGAGATGAAATGAGAAAGTACCAAGGGCTACATTATCTCTGGGGATCATGTCTTTCTATCCCCGGTGACCCCCTCTTCTTCTCTTTTTCAGGGCTGAGGGGCAGGCTTAGCTACCAGGACCTGCTATCGTGTGTCCAGGTCCTTCCTTGCAACCATTTATCAACCCCAAAGCTTGATGAGTGTTAAGAGGATAAATCGTCACTAATAATTGCAAAGCATTTTACAGTTACAATCAGGTGTGTCTGCAGCAGCTTATTGATTTTTGCTTCCTGTGCCGTGGGTAGGTGTGAGCAGGGCTAGGATTTAGCTCTGGGCACTGATGCTCTGCAGTCAGCTCTGCTGTCTATCGAGAACCTACTTTGTGCCAGCAACTTTGCAGGAAGCTTTACATGCACTGCCTTGCATCCTCAAAACAAACCTACCCGTTAGATACCATTACTCTTATTTTACAGCTCAGGAGAGAGGCTCTGCCAAAGACTACACAGCTAGGAAGTGGCAGGGCTGAGACTGAATTCGGACTTCAGGTTCGTCTCGCTGGGCTCTGCTGGTTCACACCCCGGCAGCTCCGTGAATATTCGTGCTAGAACGGTTTCTTCCCTTACTGCTGGTTTTGGAGGTGGCAGGGGTATACAGACCGTGGAAGGCTCATGACTGGCCTTGACTCTTCTATCCCGACACTCTCCCCGGCAGCTCACTATCTTTCCTTCTTTCCTCTTGCTTGTCATCGTGCACCAGGGAGCTGGGAGCCAAGAGCCAAGCAGAGTGTGATCCATGCGCGGTCCAGGCCAGGCAGCAGGCCACGGCAGTTTTCCTTGCCGTCCGAGAGGTCTGGGCTCAGTGACCCCTCGGTGCCTCTGCATCGTGCCTGCATGTGCCCAGCTCCTGACAAGCACCCTCAGGACACACGTGCCCAGCTCGGCCCGTTGGCAGCCGGTGAAGACATCGAGAAGGACGTGCGCGTGAACGAGGACGGCAGCTTGTCCGTGGAGATGAAAGTCCGCTTCCACCTACTGGGGGAGGACCTGCTCCTGTGGTCCAGGAGGGTCGGGAGGGCCAGCAGGCTCACAGCGGCCAGTGGGGAGGGCCCCGTCCTGGGGGAGGCAGATCCCCTCGGCTGTGTGTGGAGGGGCCCCCCTAGGTACCCCTCGGAGCCTGGGGCACAGGGACTGGCGCCCTGCGAGGCAGGAGGTGTGGGAGCCTTTGACCGAGGCCGGTGGCAGCCGGGGTCTAGATATGAGATCTGGATGAACCCCCTTTATGCCCCCCAGGGAGAGCAGACAGCCTCTCAGAGGAGGTCTGGGCTGACCCCGAAGTCCCACTCCAGGACCCCCAGGAGCCAAGGGGTCGCCAGCCGGAAAAGCAGGAGCGAGGACAGTGCCGGCCCTTCCTCCAGTGACAGACCCCCTGACGGTTCTGAGACCAACTCTTCCTGCTGCCCCAGGTCCCTGGAGGATGGGGTGGGCAGCTGTGGCCCACATCTGGCCTCGGGGGCTGGTGAGGGCACAGGCGAGGGAGCAACGCCGGGCCGCAGGGAGCTCCATGGCGGCCTGAAACCCGGGACCCGAGGCCCGGCAGACGCTTTTCCCGACTCCTCGGCAAGCGGCGGGTCTCACGGGGAGTCCAGTGAAAGGGCTGAGCTGCACCAGGGCCGCCCCAGCAAGGAGAGCAGGGCCGTGACTTCCTGGGGGGCCACCCGGGGGGGAGGCCCCGGCCCGCCCGCTGGGAGCCCCTCGTCTGTAAGGAAAGAGGGCCCGCGGGCAGAGGAGCGTGGACAGGGCGCCGGACAGCCCCGGGCAGCCTCTGGGGAGCGTGGACAGGGCGCCGGACAGCCCCGGGCAGCCTCTGGGGAGGGTGCAGGAGGCCACTCCCCACCTTCCGCCTGTGCCGCAGCCCCAGGCAGGAGCGGAAAGCAGGAGAGCAGAGCCAGCGGCCTGTCCTCACCCAGCGTTTCCGTCCTCAGCCGAGGGTCCCAGAGGGGCCGCCCCAGGCAGCACCACCACCCAAAGGACACCCACTGCCCACTCGGCTCGCCTGTGTCCAGGCCAGTGCCGGGGCCTCCCAGCAGAGGCAGGGACCGCCCAGACAGCCCAGCGCCTGGCCCTTCCGGAAGCCCACACAGCCCCAGGAGCCGGGCCTCCCGGCACCCGGGGCCCCCCTTCTCTGCCTCTCTTCCTTCCCGCGACACGCGAGGGCGCAGCAGCGTTCCCATCACCCCCGTGAGCAATTCTGACTGTGTTTCCAATTTCCACCCCCCAAACTCCCCGGCTGCTGAGACCGAAGGGGACTCCGAGGTCAGGGCGTGCTCACCAGCTCCCACACCTTCAAACACATCTGGCTCTTTCCACTGCCAAGCTGATGGCCCGGGTGAAAAGGCAGGGGGTGACAGTCCCAAGCCTCCCTGGCCCTTGGTGCTGCCAGTCGGGTGGCCCGAGGGAGGGAGGCCAGGAGCGCACCGGGACAGCTGCTGCCCGCGGCTGCGCGCGCCCCCGGCCCTCGGGCCCCCCGGTGGGAAGACGCGGTCGCTGCCAGCCTCCCCGTCTTGGGGCGGCCAGGGGCCCTTCTCTGAGGCCTGCTTGGTGTGCAGCAGGTGCTGTCCCATGCCTCCCAAGCCACGGCCCTCGGGCAGGAAGCGTCCTTTGTGTAGCCTCAGCCACAGCGAGGGCAACCCCAGTGCTGACGGGGAGCCGGGCGGGGCCGAGGCGGGGGAGGAAAGGCTGGACGTGGGGCCCCCTCGGCCCCCTGGCTCTCTGGGAGGGGCCGTGGGGAGAGCAGTCAGAGCCGTGAGAAGGGGCGGCTCCCACCGCGCTCCCAAGCTCGGGAGAACGTTCCAGGAGAAGGTCTCGGGTGGAGGAGACGGCCCGGAGGAGCAGGAGGAAGGCGGCTGCGTGATGCTGGGTGCCCTGCCCCGAGCCTCCCCGGGGGCCGTGGTCCGTGCATGGCTGAGCAACATCCCGGAGGAGCCCGTCAAATACGAGATGGCGGACGAGGGCGAAGGCACGGCTGGGCGCGGCCCGGAAGGTCCCGAGGAGGACCCCGTTGACAAACATCCCCCAGACGGCCCGGAAGGATCAGTGCCGGCCAGACAACTGCCCCCGGAAGGGGTGGCCAGCGAGAAAGCAGAACCAGATGCAGCCCTCCCGGTGACCGGCAGTGCTGGTCCCAAGTCGGGAGAGGGCCTGCCTCGCAGCGGGCTTCCAGAAGCCCCCGCGGAGGCTGGCAAAGGCAAAGGGGCGGCCGTGGACCGTGCGATGGGCCAGGGCGTGCTTCCCGGTAGCGTCCCTTCCTCCGTACACGTCATGAAGGCGCTGATGGGATCCAGGCCGGGCCGGCCCCGCAGCGTGCCAGAAGTGCCCAGCTCGGCAGGCAGGAGGCTCGGCCGCTCGGCCCAGGCCCTCATCACCTGTCTCGCCCGGCTCCGCTTCTCTGATGATGACCTCGGGCCTCCCGCTGGCAAAGTGAGGTTCCCAGACTCTCCTCGGTTCCAGGAGCTCCTGAGCACCTTCCAGGCCCTGTGGCCGGGGAGTGGCCTTGGGCACAGAGAGCTGGACTCGGGCCTCCAGGAGCTAGGCTGCGGCCAGGCCCTGCCGGCCCTTGCGTCCCACGCTGCAGCTGAGGACTCCACGCCAACATCCTCCTCTGGTGTGGATGTTGGCAGTGGTTCCGGAGGCTCGGGCGAGGGCCACGGGCCCTGCACCGTGGACTGCGCCCTGGTCCCCGAGGGGATGGGGCTGCCCTCAAGCATCCCCTGCCAGAGGCCTGACTCCAGAATCTCAGGGGACCCAGAGGATCCGGGAAACCAACAGCCGAGTGGCTCCAAGGCTGGTGGTGCCTCCAGCGAGGACGAGGCAGAAAGAAACAGCGGGGAGCAGATGTTGGACAGTGACCTGGACCAAGGTGTTAAAAACACGACGCGGGAAGAGGGGGTGCAATTAGAGGAGATAAAAGAGGAAAAAGAACGAGCAGAACTGCAGGAAGAGGGGGTACAATTAGAGAGAATAAAAGAGGAAAAAGAAAGAGCAGAACTGCAAGAAGAGGGTGTGGAAGGGTTTCCTGAAGAGGAAGGAATCACAGGACGAGAACTGTCGGGGGCCGGCTCTCAGGATGGGGCGGGTGCCAGGGGAGACAAGAGCCTGCAGGAAGAGGAGGGGGACCCCACCTCGGCCACGCTGAGCCCTCCGGGGGCGAGGGAGAGCCCGACAGAGCGCCCCAGGAGCCTCGGGGAGAGCGACCCAGACGCCAGCGGGCGTCAAGGTGGCCCCGACGCCGAGCCTTCTTTGGAGAAGTTGTCCACGGCAGCTGAGACAGGCTGTGAGCAAACCCAGGCCAAGCTCACCCAGGGGGCGGGGGAGAGGGGCACTTCCACAGCCCGCAGAGGGCCTCTGGACCCTGACCCCCTCTGGGTGTCCAAGTTGCTGAAGAAGATGGAGAAAGCCTTCATGGCCCACCTCGCCACTGCCACGGCCGAGCTCCAAGCCCGCTGGGGCCTGGAGAGCAACGACCTGCTGGACCGGATGGTGGCCGAGCTGCGGCAGGACGTGGGCCGGCGGCTCCAGGACGGCATCGAGAAGGAGCTCCGCAAGGTGCAGAGCCGGGCGGGGGGCACGGCGCCGGGGCCACCCAGGGAAGCCCTCCGCTGGGAGACGCCCCTGCAGACCGAGCAGTACAGGCGGCACCTCCAGGGCCTGAGTGACCTCTCAGCTTTCTCCGAGCACACGCAGGGCCGGGGGCCCCCCTCCTTCTCCCTGGAGGATGTGCCAACCTTCAGAGGAGCCCTGGGGACCCGGCTCGGGGAGCAGGCTGAGGAGGAGGAGTTCTGTCCCTGTGAGGCCTGCGTGAGGAAGAAAGTGGTCCCTGCATCCCCGGGGGACGCAGTGCGGGCAGCCAGTGGGCCCGTCAGAGAGGCCTTTGACCTGCAGCAAATTCTGCAGAAGAAGAAAGGAAGATGTGCGGACGGGGAGACAGCAGAGGCGGCCCCTGCGAAGAGGGGCATGGAGGCCCTTGAGAAGGACCCCTCGGGGACAGACCCTGTCCGGGGAGCTGACAGAGGCCCTGAGCTGGGATCAGGCCAGGGCCCCGGGGTGGAGGAGGGAGACGAGACCCTCAGCAGAGATGAAGCCCCCCGGGGGGCAGAGGAGGGGGCAACTGCTGAGAAGAGAGAGAGGAAAACAGAGCCCTTTGTAGGCAGCTACCTGGACGGGGCGGGGCGGGGGGAGCAGGGCGTGGGCAGGGAGGAAGGAGACCCGGAGGTGGGCTCTGGGGCTGCGGACCCTGGGCCGGGTGAAGCCCCGGGCGGAGGCGACCCAAGTCCAGGAGGACACAACGCTGTTGCCGAAAGTGCCGAGGCCCAAGGAGCTGAAGGGAAGCGACAGCCAGAGTCAGGAGGAGGAAATCAAGGTAAGAGAGAAGCGCGCCCTCAGCTTGGCCTCGGACACCGCCAGTCGCGTGAGGCTTCTAGAAACAGCAGCCCAGACCAGGAGGGCAGGCCCACGCCGTCCCTGGCCCCAGGTGCAGACTCCCCCCGCCAAAGGTCAGGCCTGAAGTCAGGCCTCTCGCCTTCCAGCACATCATCTCTGGGAAACTGCCCTCAGCTCTCTCAGAAAAGCTCCGAAGATGAGCCTTCAGACAGACACACGAGGAGCACTGAAGACGAGGCCAAGGGCGTCCCTGATCCAGAGACAAAAGTCACAGGCACGTGTCCAGAAAGCTCCCCTTCTGAGCAAGAAGGGGCCCCCTCAGGCTCGAGGACGCCAGAGCGAGAAACAGTTGAAGGTCTGACTCCAGAGCAGGGGACAGAGGGAGGCTCTGACTTAGAAGCTGAGAAGGTAGTGAAAAGTCTTGCTTCCGCAGAAGTGATGCTTAAAAACCTCCCCATGGACAGGACAGATGGCTTTGGCCAAGACGACTTAGATTTCTAAGGATCCAGCTGCAAGACAGTCCTGAGTCTGGAGCTCAGCCTACTGGAGATGCATAAGGGACATGGGCAAAGATCAAGGACTTGCCAACGACATGGCCACCCCACACTGCCCCAGTTCTAAATTCTGGGGTTTCCAAGGCCCCATCGGCCTGTCCACCCACTGCGTGAAAGAGGGCCATCCCAGATCTTCCCCATTATACGAGGTCAGCTGCCCCAACATTTGCCTGCTGGGCCCAGGAGGATGGAACTGCCTGGCAATGTTCCAGGAGAGGTTTTGTTTGTGTATTTGTTTTTTGCTAGTGAGCGTTTCCCTTGTTCTTTGCCTGTTGATCTCCAGTTATTTCTCTCCTTGGCCTCTCCTGGGCACTGATGTCTCTCGACTTTGAAGTGCTTTTTTCTAGTCTTGACTATATTTGGTGACTCTGCAGATGTGAAAATTTGGAAGAAGAGGATAAATTCAGGATCACTGGACAAAGTTTGTTCTGAGCCCCAAAGTCCAAGTGTCTTTCCTTAATTCTTTTCTTTTTTTGGAATGAAAAAAATCGGAAAATGCAAAAAAGCAGAAAGAAGGAAAAGTAGTCACTCATAATCTCACCCCTCAGGGATGACTCGTGGTAGCAGTTGGATGTATTTCTTTCCCATCATTTTTCTAATTATTTGATAGCTGTGCTCATCCTTTTAAACTTCTTTTTTTAACATAATATGAGAATTCCCCCCATTAATCTCAAAATTTTCATAAACCTATTTTTAATACCTGAATAGTGTTTTTAATGCCCAAATAATATGAGACTATAAAATACATTTTCACCATCTCCCTTTTGTTGACCATTTGGATGGTTTCCATTATTTTTTCCATATATATATGTATGTGTGTGTATATATATATATATATATATATATATATATATATATATATATATTTATATATATATATATTTTTTCCCCCTGAACAGCAGATGATTTCCTTAGGATAGATTCCCTGGCATGGAATTACTGGGTCTAAAGATATCCATTTTTTTAAGGCTCTTGATATCTTCTGTCAAATTGTTTTTCTAAAGGTCTACTAAGTTGTACTAAGTTACATCACCTGGTCTGCCACATTCTCGACCGTGTTTGGTAGAGTCATTAAAAATGAGAAATCTTTTGCTAATTTTATAGGGAAAAATAGTACCTCATTTTCTTTGTGGTATGCGGGCCTCCCTCTGTTGTGGCCCCTCCCGTTGCGGGGCACAGGCTCCGGACGTGCAGGCTCAGCGGCCATGGCTCACGGGCCCAGCCGCTCCGCGGCACGTGGGATCCTCCCGGACCGGGGCTCAAACCCGGTTCCCCTGCATCGGCAGGCGGACGCGCAACCACTGCGCCACCAGGGAAGCCCTAACCTAGTTTTTTAAAGCTAAGAGTTGAACTCAAAAGTTTTCTATCCACAGAATTCTCCTTTTAGTTACACACTCATCTTCTTGAAGCCCCCAGACACTGGGTTGGCCAAAAAGTTTGTTCGATGTTATGGAAAAACCCGAACGAACTTTTCGGCCAACCCAGTAGTTCTGCTTTTATATTAAAAAACTCGCTGTTAACGGAAAACTGTGTCTTCTTCTGACTTGGAGATAAAGTACTTCGGGGCCATCAGCCAAGGTGGGGATTTCGGCGTCTCCTCCACACCCCTCTTCTCTACGGCAACCATACTGCACAGCATCGCACAGGCCTCTGAAATTTGGCACCTCTTGAAAATGTTGGGCTTCCTGTAGCCCATCCCTGAATCAAAACTTGGTGCATTTGCAACTCAGAGAGCTGCCAGAGTAATTTTAGTACCGGTGGTAATGCAAGCATTTTAGCCAGTAGAGCCTCACCTTGAAGTAAGTGGGAGAGGGAAGAGAGTGAACAGAAGCCGAGCTCTTCTCCCCGCTCCTCTGTCCTGCTGGGGGTCAGAGACTGCAGATCAAAGGGACCGTTTTTCAGTGGCTGGGAACTAAAGCCTCTTGTCCAGGTCCCATGGCAGAGATTCTGAACTTATTGGTCCGGAATCGGGCTCCAGCACAGCTGCTTTGTCCAGCGTACGTAGTGTTCAGTCCAGGTGGCCCGTCACTGATTTAGTCCAGCTTCCTTTTTCCAGGTGAGAAGACACCCGTCTTGAATAAGTGATTTGCCTAAACCATGCAGCTGGATAAGTGGCTACGCTGAGAGCAGACCCCAGGTCTTTCTCTGGAGCTCACTTCGTATTCTCCTGTCCCCGAGCTGAGCGAGGCCCTGCCAAGGAACACAAAGAGCAGCCAACCTCGTCACCCAGACCCCTGCACCCCTCCCCTGCTTGCCCCCCAACTCCCCCTCCCCTAGCTCCCTGCCTCGGAGTCTGACCCGGCGACCCAGGTGCTGTCTCCAGGAGGGCCCTTCTAAGGTGTCCAGGGGAGAAGTAACCTGTCCTTTGTCTGCACAGCCCTCAGTACAAGTACAGCTGGGAAGGGGACGTGTCCTGAGAGATTTCCACATAAATCAGAGGCCGGGGTGGAGGCTTCCTTCACTTGAGTGAACATGTAAACTGCCTAGCGAGCATCATTAAAATGGACAGTTCCACCCAGGAAATTCTGATTCCGTGTGTCTGAGGGGGTCCAGGAATGCCCGTTTCAACAAGCCCCTGGAGGCCCACGCACACACAGTCCTCCCCCAAAGTTGCCTGCATTCTATGGCCGGACCGTCCCACCAGCACCGGGGGTCCTCCCAGACACACACATACACGGACGCACGCGCGCACACACACACACACCCCACACACACCCAGACACACACACACACACACCCCACACACACCCAGACACACACACACACACCCCACACACACCCAGACACACACACACACACCCCACACACACCCAGACACACACACACACACCCCACACACACCCAGACACACACACACACACCCCACACACACCCAGACACACACACACACCCCTCACACACCCACCAGACACACACACACAC
>NC_041222.1:99850510-99885499 GCF_002837175.3 Physeter macrocephalus | reverse complement strand
CACACCCCAGATACAGACACACACACACACACACCCCACACACACCGCACACACCCACCAGACACACACACACACCCCCCACACACACCCCACTCACCCCCAGACACACACACACACCCCAGATACAGACACACACACACACGGGGGTGAAGAGAACCCCCAGAGGCAGCGCGGCCCCCGGTTGTCCGTGGGACTCGCCTGGGGCAGACGCACCCCTGGGTGCGGGCCCTCCGACTCCCATCCACTCACCAAACGAGCTCCCCAGGAGAACGGCCCGGCTTGTCTCGTGACCCCTGGGGTAAGGGGCCTTCAACCCTCCACCCGGAGAGCCGGCCCAGCACCCGCGCTGAGCCCGCCTGCAGCGGGAGGGCGGCTGCCTCCGATGCCCTCCTCCGGGCCAGCCCTCTGCCTTGCCGCTGCCTGCACACCCTCCCCCCGGGGAAGCCTCCAGGGCCCGCCCGTGCCTGCTTTCCCAGCGGCATCTACAGAGCCCCGTGCTTGGCCTCTTGGGTTAAATGTTCAGACCTGCGGGGGGTGGACAGTCATAGCCCAAGGCACCCAGTTTGTTGATGAGGAGAGCAGTCGAAGGTCCCACAGGTCGGGAGAATGCCCTGCCCTCACCGCTCCTGCCCTCCCTGCTCCCCTTTCATGTAACCCCTGCCCGCCGAGCTCCGGCTCCCCGCCCTCGGCCTGCACTTTCCCCCGGAACGCCAGGGTGCCCTCATTCTCAGCCCAGCGGTCTTCTCTCTCCTTCATCTCCCCGGAGGACCTCACCCTCTCTGGCTCTTTCTGCTTCTACGCTGGTCCGAGGACTCCCGGCGAAAACCTGCGATCCCTTATCGCACCCCTCACGTGTATCAGGAAGTTGCTTTTATGTACATGGTCACCTATCGCAGCTTCCTGGCTGAAGAAACGGGTTCAGAGGTAAGGCTCCCAAGGACGCGTGGCTGCTAGATGCCGAAGCCATGATCTGAACCCAGACCTGACTCTCCCGGGCCTGGGTTCCCTCTTCCACACAGCCAGGGCCCGAGCCCCAGGCCCGGAGAGACCTCTTACCTTGTACCCCCTTGGGCTGGGCTTCAAGCCCCGCTTCCTGCCCTTGGAACCCCCTGCCCGAGGCTGGCTGGGGAGGCAGGGCTCCGCTGGGCTGCATCTCTGGCCGTCTCACGGTCCTGCCCTGGGCCCGTGGGGCTGAACCTCCCAGGTTCACACCTTGTCCTGGCCCGTGCCTCCCCACCCCAGGGCCCGTCCTCCTCGGCGGCATCCCTGACAGCCCCACTGGCCTGCTGCTGATAAAGAACAAGGAACTTGTGGTTTTCCAACTGCGGGAGGCCTGGGAAAAGCATCGAATGTTTCTGTCCATCACAACGATTGGCAGCACCTGTGATGTGGTGTGCAGGGCCCAGCATGCTGGACGCCCGGCCACTCGGGGGCCGGTCCCTCACAAGGATGCGTGGCTCTACCCCAGAGGTCACCTTACAGCTGACCAGACTGAAGTTCGGGCGCACAGCGGCCTCCCCAGAGGCGCAGGGCCGGGCGCAGACGAGCATCCCACTTCTGAGGTATGACTCTCCCGTCAGAGCCGAGAAGGAATGATATGGCCTTCTAACATTCCAGGCTGGCTGGGATCACCTGCCTCAAGGCAAAGGGATGAACTGGGTGACGTCTTGAGGCTTCATCGACACAGCAGTTCCGGGAAAAGACAGACCTTAGGGTCAGATGCCCGCCGGCTGCAATGGATAAAAGGTGGGATGGGTGAGAAGTGGAAGTGACTCATTTTTCTTGGAAAAGGCTGAGGCCTACATCTTATTTTGTTCTGCTTCAGCTTGGCGAGCTCTTCCTTGCCCTTGAGAGACAGGCCCCGACAGGGCAGGCAGCTCCAGAAAAAACGCTGGGGACCCAGGGATAAACGGACTGCTTTGCGGGTCTTCTGTTCTGACACCGAGGAGCAATGACCCCTCTTCCCCTCTTGGATCTCAGCCTTCCCAGCACACCTGACCCTCCCAAATACATAGCAGAATCAGACCCACAAAAACTTCTGAATGTAAGGGACGAGGGTGAGGGGAGAAGACATTTACAGGATCAGCCGAGTCTATTCCCTCCCAGGTCCAGGTCTCTTCACCCCTACTATGAAGCTGCTCTTACAGACGGAGATTATGACTGGTACGGTTGGATTCACTGTGATCACATGTCACAGCAGCAAAGGCTCACCGTGATACGGTTTCCCCGCATTACCTGGACCTGCCTTTCAGGGCACGCTACACACCAGGGCCGTTGACATTTGTTAGTTCTTTTATCCAACCTATGACGAGCAGCTGTTCCGTGCCAGGCTCCGTGCCAGCTGCTGAGGATGCAGAGATAAAAGTGCTGCCCCCATGTGTCCCACTCCCTAGACGTGCTGGGGCCCCTCCCTGGGGCTCACCAGGCCGCAGTGCTGCCCTCCTGATGGACGAGGGAAATAACAGAGCAGTGTTCCTGCCCTGTGCGCCCAGGGGAGGAGCGACAGCAGGAAACCCAGACGGTGGCTGAGAAAATTGGGAGACGCCGCGGAAGTGGTCCCTACAGCAACCGTAGCAGCAGAAAGGCCAGTTTTCATGAGCTCTTTTGACCGGGGGCGGTGGTGGTCTGGGTATTCTCCAGGCAGAAAGGACGGGAGTCAAGGTGGGGTAAGTTTGTCATGAGCTGAGGCTGGGGGTCAGGGGCTGTAGGATGGGGGTGACAGCAATTAGAAGAAACCACAAGGAGTCACGTGGTCTGTTGGGGGGTGTCTGTGGGCCGTAGGCGTAGGGCAGGAAGGAAACTGAGAGTCGCAGAAATGCTGCCTAGTTGAGAAGGGGGCCCTGATGACCAGAGAGACACCTCTTCTGGAAGGTAGAAGAGTTTTTTCAGAACGGAGGAGGTGGGAGTGGGAATCTTGGGACCACCTGCGGAACTTCCAAAGACATAGGCTGGAGCTTTGGCCAGTGTGAGGGCAGGTGTCTTCCTGTGCTCAAGGAGGATCAGGCCTCAGGTTGGCCCTGGCTCAAAGCCCCACCGGGTCCCCAAAACACAGGGAGGGGTAACGGAGAATCCAAGAGAGGGGAGGGCTGCTGTCGGGCTGGGGAGCCGCTGGACGAGGCAGAGAGAAGCCGGGCGGACCAGGACCCCTGGGTTCCCGGGGAGGGGTCCAGGCCAGCACGAGGGGTGTGGTCTTCTCTAGTCTGCTGTTTCTGCCTGAGGCCCTGTACTCCGACAGTCCAGGTGGCTTTCCTTGCTGCAGTCTGCTTTCAGTCCTGGCTGTGTCCCTAGCCAGCCGCAGCAGGATGACCTGGGGCATTGGAGGGTCATTCTTGGAGGTCCTTGCAGGGTCCAGACATCCCCTCCCCGTGGAGCCACAGTAGATGAGCCGGAATGAGAAAGGCTGACTTCCCTTCTTACCCAGAGGCACTTGGCTTCTGGCACTGGTGACAATGAACCATTGAAAGAGCACTGCTGTTTTCCCATTCTCTGTGTCCTAGAAGCAAGAGACTCTCGGACCAGATGACTATATACCTGCTCCATCCTGGCTCTGCCATGTATAGCTCCGTGTCACTTGAGAGATAAGAGCGCAGAGGTCCAGAGACATCCCGCCCTGGCCCAAGGTCACACAGCAAGTCAATGCAGAGTCAGGCCTGGAAACTGGGTTTCCTGATTTGTAGGCCTGAGTTGGCTCCGCAGCTGGAGAGCCTCCGAGCCGGGGCTGCCCCTCGGGGAGGGCAGCTTCACAGCCTAATTAGAAGCTGTAGGGGAGCGGGGACATGGGGGGCCGTGCTCGCAGATCAGCGCCCCTCCATAGATCATAGGCATGCCAAGGACATAATAAATAATCTGCCCAAAGGTTTTAAAGGTAAAAATCAGCAAACCATTAATAACATCCCCGGCACCATATATCACGCTGAAATCTTCCCATTATGCTGTTCCCTGAGCCGATTCGCATCTTCTAGGCTGTTTTTGTTTGTTTGTTTTCGTTTCCTTTCCGATATGTCCTGCTGCACCTCTGAAGCCCCTCCCTTGCAGCCTGTGGGCCGGGAAGGATCCGGGTTCTATTCAGGAGTGTGGCCGGATGGGCATCCCTTCCTCGGGACCCCATGTTTCTGCATCCACGTTTCCTTTCAACGGATGGGGTGAAGCTGGCCTACCTTCCCCCACCCCCAGCTCTAAGTAGGAATAACTCTCTGCCCTCTCTCTCTGAAAAGCCACGGAGGCTTAATTAATTAATACAACAGCGTCACTTTAAATAAGAAAAGCGCTGATGGCTGCACTCTCCAACCCCTGGTGTCCCCTGCAGGGAGCGGGGGCGAGCTCGAAGATTTGGGTGCGTTGGATGTGTTTTATAATTTGGGAATCACCCGTGGTATCAAGAGCTGGAATGAGGAAGATCAGGCAGAGAGAAGCTGGGCCAGCAGCCTGACGGCCTGTGACGCGGGGCAGCGCGGGGCTGCGTGACCACGTGGTGCAGGGTCCAGGAATGCCTCCGGCGTGGGCCGTGTCGCCCCCATTTGGCCTCAGCTTCCTGCCGCGTGCTGCCCTCCGTGAGTTCTTCGAAGGGCGTGTGGGTTGAGCGGATCCCGAGCTGCCACAGTGAAACGGTCGCTTGGATGCAGGATGCGTACCCTGAAAACAGAGGAGGAACTCTGTGCTGGTTACTTGTTGCCTCCTCCTGGAAGGCCCCCCTGATGGGGACGGGGAGGCTCGGGCAGCATGGGGAAGGGGCTCCTGTCTTGGCTCTTTCGTCGTGAGCTGAGCTGGGTGACTTTAGAACAGCCCCTTCTCTCCTCTGGGCCTATGTCCTCACCTGCAGCATTCTGAGAGTCCCTTCCAGCTCGGAGGCTGGACTGAGCCACCTCCCCGAACTTCCCATCTGAGAGCCAGGGCCACGTACCCGTCATTCTGCGAAACCTCTTGAGCGGTCCTGGGCTAGGGCCTGTGAGCAGCCGGCCTCAGCCGTTTTTGACCTTGGCTAAGACGTACACCCCTCCACAGCTTGGAGTTCTGTTCCCGTCCCCCCAATCCCTCAAAGTAGACGGTAGGAATCCACCAGACCACCCCTCACACGCGAGGGGCACATTTCACAAAGCACAGCCTGGTTTCCTTAGGCCTGCCGAACCACCCAGTGAAGGAGCAAAGCAAGGTCTGCTGTACCCATTTGATGGATGAGGAAACTGATGCGGACAGATGAACGGGATTGAGAAATCCTCTGGTAAAAGGCCTCTCGTGGAGAGAAGCTCAGGGTGTGATGGCCTGGAGCAGGGTTCTGAGAGCCCGAGGGGACGGATGGCTATTAGGCCAGGACAGCCCCTGGCCGTGAATGAAGTCTCTTTCCCGAGCATATCTTGGGGTCTGGTGCAAGCCACGCACCCTGTGAGCAGCTCTCACCTGGGCATCACGTTTGACAAGAAGGACTCGACTTCCCTAGGCTTAGAGTGACGTCCCAAGTTGACTCTGCAGGGGGGACTGGAAGCCGGGCCCCAGCAGCCAAAAAGGAGGTGGGGCTCCACAGCCAGCAGACGTGTGCCGGCCTCCCCCAGCCCTGGCAGGTTCTTCTGCAAGACCAGCATGCCCCTTGCGGCTGTTGGGACTTCCCAGTCTGGACCATCTCAGCCTCCCTGTGTCCTGAGGGAGGGCTCCAGCTAGCGCAGGGTCCCCAGGGCCACGTCGGTAGAGCCCGAAGTCTCCGCCAGCAGACCCCTCTGTCACGCCCTCCTTTGCACCCACGGTTTGCCCACCTGCCACACCCTACTTACCAACTGTGCGGTCTGGGCAAGTTACTAATGTCTCTGAGCCTCAGTTTACCACCTACCAAAATGGACCTAACGCCCACCTGTCTAAGTGGCGATGAGAATTAGACGGTGTTATGACTGTGGACGTGGCATCGTGAGTATTTAGTAAATGAGTTATTCCTGGGACAGGTTGGAAATGATTTGTCTGCGGGGGTACAGAGGCTCCTGAGTTCAGCCAGAGGAGAGAAGGCACATTTCCCCTGGAGTAAACTGGGGAAGGTTACACGAAAGAGAACACATTCGGTCAGCGCGTTGGCAAAAGAGTGGGGCTTTGACGGGAGCACTTGGGAGCCTGGCTGGGGAGATTCCAGGGGAGGCGACAGAAGGTTGAAAGCCCAGAGGTTTAGGAAGCAGGGAGGGTCCAGCTCGACCAGACCCAGGCACGTGGGGGAGGGTGGGCATTTCGGCCTGGTCTGTCCGTCACCCTGGCTAAGCCCCAGTGCCGAGGCGTCAGCTCTGATGATGGAGTGCCCTTTGCCAACCAGCCGTCCTGAGAGACCCTGGCTCCCCTCAACCCCCTGTCACCGCGACAGACCCCTGGCCCCCCTCAGGCCTTGATGGATGGCTCCCACGTCGATTTCGTACATCTCTATCTTCTCCAGGAGCTGTGACGCAAGTAATTGGTGTCACCTTTGTTGACCGCATGCCAAGTGCTGACGAAACAGTCCCTAACGGGGAGCTCCGGGGTCCTGTGCTCGATTCTGTGGACGAAGGAACCGCCGGGGACCGACCGAGCTGACCCTCGGAGAGGCAGCCGGCCCGCTGGACCAGCGGGGGCCAGTGCAAAGGTATCCTGGCCCCAACCTGGAGAACGTGCCGGACTCCTGCTAAAGTGGGGGCAGCGCTGTGTTTGGGATCCATGACTCGTCCCCAGGGCCGTGCTGGGAGCTGACCCACACCTCTCCGATCACTGCCGTCCATGCTGTGCCTAGGCCGGGCGCTTGGCGGGGGGTAACCCTCGAGGAGGCGCCCTGTCTCCTGCCAGCAAGGATGCTGCCCTTCCCCAGCGCAGATGATGTGTCTCGGGTGAAATGAGTCTCGCCAACAAGTGTAGATGTTGGCGAGGGGAAGTGTTGGGGAGGTGGACAAGGGTGGGTAGAAGCCCCGCCACCTGCTCTTGACCAGACAGACTTGCATCAAGCCAGGCCCAATCTGACCTGGAGCCTTGGCCTTTCTAGCCTCTGGGGTGGAGAGGGGGGCGGGGCCTCCCGAACGTCTCATCATCCGCGAAAGGACAGCGGCCTCACCCAGGCCCCCGGCTTAGCGGAGAGGCCTGCGGTGAAGCAGGAACTCACACAGGGGCCCTCCCGCGTGTGGCCCCAGGAGAAACGCCTTCTCTGAGCTACCCCATCCCTAGCCAGGGTTCAACGGAGACAAACCGGCCAGCGGAAGGCTACCTGGGGGCCGTGCCGTACGTCACTTCTCTCCATCCTCTAGCATCTGCCCCTTAGAATTTTGCCTTAAAATTCAGCTGAAGCAGCCGATGGCAGGGTGCACGGGCCCTGTCTCAGTGGCCTCCTTGTAGGGCCTTTCATGACTGGCCCCTGCCTGACCCTGGGAGAAGCTCTGAGAAGCAGGGTCCTGGAGCCCAGGAAGGTTCCAGCGTCCTGCTCTGAGCTCTTTCCAGGAGGATTTTGGACGAGGCTTGGTCTTCGGTTTTAGTATCAGAAATAACATTCCGGTGTTTTTGTTTGTTGTTTTCTCTGCTCCTCCCAAACAAGCTGTGATGGATGGTGTTTCTCCCTCCTGGTGGTGGCTGCACCCCTCACCCGCGAGGGACATCACCCTCTCTCCTGGCTCTACTTAACCTCTCTTCCCTTGTTTTCTTTTCTCCTCAGCTTTCTTCTTTATTTTGTTTTATCCTGTTACGTTGCCTGCATCTTGTAGGTTGCTGTAAGTCCTTTTCAGTATAAGGCTGGACTAAGCAATGAATAAAAAGACGCAGACTCAGTCTGGATTTAGGAAAGAGACAAATATCCTCAAGGCACATCATTTATCCCCTGGGCCGTTCCTCCTGGGGTCTCCAGTTCTGGCCTGGGGAGATTTGATCATACAGTCTACGCACTTTGCTCCAGATCTACCACGTGCCATGAGCCATAAACGAAGCGACGATGGCACCTGGGACGTCTCAGCAGCCACTCCTGGCTAAGAACAGAGGCAGCCTCCCGCGGGGTGACTTGGTCAGCATCTGCGGGCACTCAGTCTCCGAGGCAACTTGGCCTCACGTTGGGCCAAGCCGCAAGGTCTCCGTCTATCTGCTGCCCCGACGGCTTGTCTACCTGCGGGACCGGCAGGCCCGCTGGGGTGTCCTGCGCGTGCGCCCAGACGCGCTGCACGCCTGGGGGTGCTGAGGAGCCCTCCTGCTGGGCATGCGACAGGCCAGAGGGCAGAAAAGTGAGTCAGAGGTCACGGGCCTCGGGGGTCAGAGCTGCGGTCATCCCGGGAGCCACTCACTCCTTGCTCCAGCTGTGCGATGCTTGCTCTGTCCCCCCGGGGAAGGCCGGAAGGTCCCTTCCTGGGGTCACGATTCCCTGTCTGCCCCTGCCCTAGCCACGGAGAGAGAGGGGTCTCTCGGGGCAATGCCGAGGCTGCCCTCGCAGCTCCTTCCCAGGGCCCTGGGCTCCCCCCTCACAGCCCCACCACGCGGCCGTCTCCGGCCTGGCCCCTGGGACCTGCAGATCCTTCCTCCATCCCGCCCGGCTTGGGAGAGTCCCTCCGCGGACCCATTGTCCCCACTCCTGCCACTCTTCCTTTGCTCCATTGTTCCTGTTATCAGCATCCTCCACACCCGCGGGGCTGCACAGGAAGGCGTGGCTGCCACTGAGGCCGAGGCCGGCCCAGGTGTCCTGCCGGCCGGGCTGCCTGCGCAGTCGGGTCCTTCAGGCTTGTCCCAGAGCCCGTGGCGGGTTACATGGCATGCGGCCATGCGCTTTTGGGGGCATCTTGGTTCTCGGTGCTTGGGAGGAAGGGGCAGGAGACTCTGAGCACCCCCCTTACCAGCTGTGGTATCTGCAGGTACAGGCAGCCTCTCCAAGTCTCTCCTTCAAGGCCAATGTCCTGCACAGTCAGAATCTCCGCATCTCTGTTTCCTTCTCTGTAGGTGCAGGCCTGCCTGTTTTCCTTCTTCTTCTTCTTCTTTTTTTTTTTTTGATGTGGACCATTTTTTAAAGCCTTTATTGAATTTGTAACAATATTGCTTCTGTGTTATGTTTTGGTTTTTTGGTCCCGAGGCATGTGGGATCTTAGTTCCCTGACCAGGGCATCGAACCCGCACCCCCTGCATTGGAAGGCACAGTCTTAACCACTGGACCGCCAGGGAAGTCCCCTGCCTGTTTTCTTGACAGGACCAAATAAGGCTGAGGAAATGAAAGCGTGCGAAGTGAGTGGTTTAGATTAGAGCAGGCCTAATAAAGCAGATCCTATCCAGAGTTTTTCAGGCCGAGGGAGCTGGGGGAAGGGAGAGGGAAGCCTGCTTTTGGTCTGCCCTGGGCTAGAATATTCTAGGCGTCTCAGGAGAGCTGGCGTGGTACAGATTTAGCAAATAACGAGAAAGGACACCCAACTCAATTTGAAATTCAGATAAAGAATTATTCGTAAAATATCAGTATGTCCACTGCAATATTTGGGACAGACTTATACTAAAAGATTATTTGTTTACCTGAAATTCAAATTGAACTGAGTGTCCTGTGTTTTATCTGGCACCTCTACATAAGAGCCCTTGTGGGGTGCGGAATGCTGCAGGGAGGTCGTTGAGATGCTCAGACAGCATTGGAACGGAGGGGGGGGCGGCGGGGGTGGTGGTTCCTTTGGATCTTTCTCATTCCCTAGAGTTTCTCTGGAGCATCTTTTCCAGAATCCTCTAGGAGACGGGCAGGCTGGAGGTGGCTCCCCAAGGCACAGGGATGCCCCAAATCTGAGGCCCCCAGAACAGCCTGAGTCAGACATTCGGGCCCAGAGCTCTTTGTAGCAGCCTCCTGTGATGGAGCCCCCTCCTCAGGGCTGTGGGTGCAGATGGGGAAGTCGGCAGAGCCGGCCTGGTAATCCGGGTGGATCAAGGAAAGAACCCCGGGCAGGGCGGCCAACTCCGTTCCCACCAGCTGGGACGCCTCGCCCTCTGCTGGCAGGTGCTGATATGACAGGCATCTCTTTCAGGGACGGTCCCTGCAAGAATTACCAGACAAGCCGCAGCCTCACTTTATCTTCCACTCTTCTGTACCTGCGCTGGGAGAATCGGAATTGCGGTTTTTCTGGGAAGAAAGATTCACCGTCATGAATCTATGTTGTTGATACAACCCCATTTCTATTATGCTAGGCAAGCAGGATCTTGGAGAAAACGAGATATAACGTTCACTAATTTTGCCTTCCAGAAGGAGTGGACTTGGAAACTTCTAGAAACAAAAAGAGGTAATGTCTCTCAGTCTGTGAGGTAATGACTCTCAGTCATTAGTAGCGGTGGGAGCATCGGAACGGGATAACCATCGTCTTGTTCACTCTAGCAGGAACGCGCTTCTCAAGTCTCTGGCTTGGGTAGTTCACTCTTTGCTGTTCCCTTCTATTAATATGGATAATTATTTGCTTCCTGTGATCCCCTGTTTTAGCTCAAGACACCTCCAAGTGACCAGAGATCTCAGGGCAGAATTCTCTACAAGATACTCAATGAGCCAGTAACACAATTCCTACAGATAACAGCCAAAGGGGATCATGAGAGGCGTCTATCAACTCCAGCCAATGAACAGTTTAAGTTTATATACTTTTTCTTCATCAAGATATTTATAATCCACAGGGAAAAGTGACATGGTTATAAGTATGAGCTAAACAGCTGCAAGGATTTATGATGTGCAAACAGGGCAGACCCAGGTTTTCCGAGGACTTCTTAAAAAACAGACGCTAAGACTGCACATGAATAATGAGGCTCCTAAGTGAATACTTATTTGGAATGAGTAAATGAATTACAACGATTTGCATATTTTTATAAGACTATTTTTTAGTGCCGTTCTAGATTCACAGCAAACTAGAGAAGGTGGTACAGAGATTCCCTGCCCCCCACATGCGTGGCCCCATCATTAACATCCTCCACCTCAGTGGTGCCTCGGTTACAGTCAATGACCCTGCATTAACACCTCATAATCACCTTGGTTTACCGTAGGGTTCAGCCTCTGTGTCGTAAACTCTGTGGGTTTGGATAAATGTCCAGGGATATGTCTCCACCATCAGAGTATCATAAAATGGTTTCGATGCCCTAGAAATCCTCTGTGTTCCACCTACTCAATCCTCCCTCCCCCAACCTCTGGTGACCACCGATCTTTTTACTTTCTCCATAGTTTGGCCCAAGTAGCAGATTTTTAAAAGATGAAAAACAGGAATATCAGGAAACCAGGAAAATAATCCAGACAAGCTTCTGGCTCTGTATATTTGTTTATCCTCTGCCTGGGACATAACTTCCAGTGCTGGGAGCCCTAAGACATGTTCCCAGATGCACGCAGATTTTTAAAAGATGAAAAACAGGAATATCAGGAAACCAGGAAAATAATCCAGACAAGCTTCTGGCTCTGTATATTTGTTTATCCTCTGCCTGGGACATAACTTCCAGTGCTGGGAGCCCTAAGACATGTTCCCAGAGATGCACGACTTGTGGCCTTGCACCTTCATCTTGTGGCACTAGTGGGTCATTGGGGGTGCTCTAGGAAGCCATTTCAACACCAAGACGGTTGACAATATTTAATTACACAGAAGTGACTAAAGTGCACATGCACGCGCACACGCGTGTGTGTGTGTGTGTGTGTATGATGGCAGTAAAATATCAGTATGTCCACTGCAATATTTGGGACAGACTTATACTAAAAGATTATTTGTTTACCTGAAATTCAAATTGAACTGAGTGTCCTGTGTTTTATCTGGCACCTCTACATAAGAGCCCTTGTGGGGTGCGGAATGCTGCAGGGAGGTCGTTGAGATGCTCAGACAGCATTGGAACGGAGGGGGGGGCGGCGGGGGTGGTGGTTCCTTTGGATCTTTCTCATTCCCTAGAGTTTCTCTGGAGCATCTTTTCCAGAATCCTCTAGGAGACGGGCAGGCTGGAGGTGGCTCCCCAAGGCACAGGGATGCCCCAAATCTGAGGCCCCCAGAACAGCCTGAGTCAGACATTCGGGCCCAGAGCTCTTTGTAGCAGCCTCCTGTGATGGAGCCCCCTCCTCAGGGCTGTGGGTGCAGATGGGGAAGTCGGCAGAGCCGGCCTGGTAATCCGGGTGGATCAAGGAAAGAACCCCGGGCAGGGCGGCCAACTCCGTTCCCACCAGCTGGGACGCCTCGCCCTCTGCTGGCAGGTGCTGATATGACAGGCATCTCTTTCAGGGACGGTCCCTGCAAGAATTACCAGACAAGCCGCAGCCTCACTTTATCTTCCACTCTTCTGTACCTGCGCTGGGAGAATCGGAATTGCGGTTTTTCTGGGAAGAAAGATTCACCGTCATGAATCTATGTTGTTGATACAACCCCATTTCTATTATGCTAGGCAAGCAGGATCTTGGAGAAAACGAGATATAACGTTCACTAATTTTGCCTTCCAGAAGGAGTGGACTTGGAAACTTCTAGAAACAAAAAGAGGTAATGTCTCTCAGTCTGTGAGGTAATGACTCTCAGTCATTAGTAGCGGTGGGAGCATCGGAACGGGATAACCATCGTCTTGTTCACTCTAGCAGGAACGCGCTTCTCAAGTCTCTGGCTTGGGTAGTTCACTCTTTGCTGTTCCCTTCTATTAATATGGATAATTATTTGCTTCCTGTGATCCCCTGTTTTAGCTCAAGACACCTCCAAGTGACCAGAGATCTCAGGGCAGAATTCTCTACAAGATACTCAATGAGCCAGTAACACAATTCCTACAGATAACAGCCAAAGGGGATCATGAGAGGCGTCTATCAACTCCAGCCAATGAACAGTTTAAGTTTATATACTTTTTCTTCATCAAGATATTTATAATCCACAGGGAAAAGTGACATGGTTATAAGTATGAGCTAAACAGCTGCAAGGATTTATGATGTGCAAACAGGGCAGACCCAGGTTTTCCGAGGACTTCTTAAAAAACAGACGCTAAGACTGCACATGAATAATGAGGCTCCTAAGTGAATACTTATTTGGAATGAGTAAATGAATTACAACGATTTGCATATTTTTATAAGACTATTTTTTAGTGCCGTTCTAGATTCACAGCAAACTAGAGAAGGTGGTACAGAGATTCCCTGCCCCCCACATGCGTGGCCCCATCATTAACATCCTCCACCTCAGTGGTGCCTCGGTTACAGTCAATGACCCTGCATTAACACCTCATAATCACCTTGGTTTACCGTAGGGTTCAGCCTCTGTGTCGTAAACTCTGTGGGTTTGGATAAATGTCCAGGGATATGTCTCCACCATCAGAGTATCATAAAATGGTTTCGATGCCCTAGAAATCCTCTGTGTTCCACCTACTCAATCCTCCCTCCCCCAACCTCTGGTGACCACCGATCTTTTTACTTTCTCCATAGTTTGGCCCAAGTAGCAGATTTTTAAAAGATGAAAAACAGGAATATCAGGAAACCAGGAAAATAATCCAGACAAGCTTCTGGCTCTGTATATTTGTTTATCCTCTGCCTGGGACATAACTTCCAGTGCTGGGAGCCCTAAGACATGTTCCCAGAGATGCACGACTTGTGGCCTTGCACCTTCATCTTGTGGCACTAGTGGGTCATTGGGGGTGCTCTAGGAAGCCATTTCAACACCAAGACGGTTGACAATATTTAATTACACAGAAGTGACTAAAGTGCACATGCACGCGCACACGCGTGTGTGTGTGTGTGTGTATGATGGCAAGTATGATGGAGGGAAAGTCAGAGTGGAAACAAACAACAGTCTTAACCAATTTGTGATTAAAATAGCTTACATTTGCAAATTTCACAAACACATGTACTGTTTGAATAGAGGTTGCTAGGGCCGTGTGTGTGTGTGTGTGTATGATGGCAAGTATGATGGAGGGAAAGTCAGAGTGGAAACAAACAACAGTCTTAACCAATTTGTGATTAAAATAGCTTACATTTGCAAATTTCACAAACACATGTACTGTTTGAATAGAGGTTGCTAGGGCGCTTGGCTAGCCATGAGGGGCCTCGAGACTTAAACTTTGTTGGTTTCAGGATAAACCTCCCACCACGTACAGACCAAGGCCAAATCTCAACACAAATAAAGTCAACATTATCCACAAATGAGACTAAAATTTTGAGAATAACACTAGGGACATCTGGTTATTTTCAGTGTTTCAAGTGTCTTGAAGACATTTTTCTAACAGTGATACTGATTTCCGCCTATGATTTATAGGAACCAGACTCCTAACCTGTAAGCCCAATAGATAATCAAACGCTCTTTATTTACCGTTTATAAGATCTAGCTGTATCCCGAATTCTCAATGTTAAATTTAATCTGCAGTGTTCATATTAGGCCCAATTTGTGCTGTCCCTACCCTACCCTGTGTCCCACCGCAGGGATGTCACCACGGTAGCAAATGCTGGACAAACAAGAATAATAGAGGGAAGGCATCTCGGGGAAACAATTCATTCTGAAGCAATATGGACATGAGGTTCAAAGTCAGTGGAACAGAACAAGAGGAAATGTAACACAATGGGTGCAGGCTGGTTTAAGGGCTTCTGGACAAGGAGGACGGCTACTGAGTCTCTGAGTAAGAAAGGGAGCTCTTTGTGAACTTATGACCTGAGCCTCTATTGGGCTTGTTTGGACATGGTTTGGAGGAGATAGGAGAGGCAGCTAGATGGCCGCTCTCATCTAATTCTCATTTAATTCTCATCTAATTCTCTAATTCTCATCTCATCTAATTCTCATCAGAATTCTTTCTCTTGTCCAAGGCTTATGCTTGGATTTTAGGTAAACAGCGCCCTCTACTGTTAAATAGCTTTTACGACAGCTCAGAGGGCAATGGTTCCCTTGGAGGCTCTGTCTACAGGCTCATTCCCCCCCACCCCCCCCACCCCGCGCCTCCCAGGAAACCTGAACTTCTAAAGACGTTTGGAGGTGATAATGTGGGTAGTGATCTAGGATAACCTGGGCACAGCCGTTTGAGACGAAGCCCCGTCTCTGTGCACAGTTCCTGGTGCCTGGGCTTTCCGGGTGGCATGGCTGCCGCTTCCTTCCCACCTGGGCTTTGAGGAGGATGCTCACTCTCCCCGCTGCCCCGCGCTGGGGGCTGCGTGAACAGGCAGCCTCCCCTGATGCTCTGCCATTAACCAGTAGCTTGACCCCAGGCACATTGCTTGACTTTCTCATCTTCATTCTCCCGTCTCCTGTAAAGTGAAGAAATGGATTAACTCGATGACGTCTACAGTACCTGCCAACCCCCTCCGGGACCCACCAACCCCACTTCTCTGTCTCTCAAGTTTCTGCCGGACTCCTTCTGGGGAGACCAGGTGCACCATCAAGCCGAGAAAGGGTCGCCAGCCGTGTCTGCCTAATGCAGATGGCCTCCATGCCCTGAGGGACCTACCGGACTCTCTGCAGCCTGTGCTTTAACGCCTGAATCCAGGGTCCACCTGCCCCTTCCCAGGATGAGGATGGACGATATTGAGGAAAACGCTTATGCTCTGCGGAAGAAAGGACCTTTGTGCATACGCTCCCTTAACCACTGGCGATGACTTGACAAGTCGTTTCACTGGCTTCATTGGTTACACCAGGCACAATGCCTAAACTCATCTGTGTTTACATTTTCAAGGTTTAAAGATAACCAGGAGACGCTACCCCAAGGGACCCAGGATTGCCCTCCGTTTAGAATTACATCCCAAGTGTTGGCAAGTTCATAGGGTCCTTACAAGTTCAAGGTGGCACTTCCCCCGCCAGGAACTTGGCTGAGGAGGCCTATGCCCTCCAGGAGCTCCCAGCCAAGCTCTAAACACGGGATTCTCTGGTCATGAAGGAGGCAACTCTCCCTGGAGATCTCAGACTCCATCTCTAAGCTCCTTGGCTGCTGAGGACGGGAGGGGAGACTTGATAAAATCAAAGATGAATCTGTGATATTTAATCAGGTGCCTCGAGGGGCTCTTGAAAACTCCTCAGGGCCTGGGAACCACCTCAGAAGATAATAAATAATAGTGACAGACAGCAACAGAGCTGAGCACCTCCCTTTGATCTTCTGTTTCCTCCATAGGGCTCTTGGCGCCCGGGTCAATGTTGACTTGAGTGTTTGTTCTACTGTTTGTGCCTCGCTATGAAAACACAAACGCCAACTTCCTTCTGATCGCAAGACCCCAGGAGAACCAGAAGGAAACTCTCCAGGGACACGGCCCTGCTCTTCCCCACCTCCTCCAACGCCAGTAGGTTTAGATCTGGGGAATCTTGGCACCTTCCTCTATGCTGAGGTTCAGGTGGAGAACTTGGAAAGTGAAAAACCAGGCTTAATATCCCATGCCTGCGTGCGTACACACACACACACACACACACACACACACACACACAGCCCTCTGACTGTAAATACAGGATTCAGCCTATAACAGAAACAATAAGAGCTGGATTCAATGAGGTTTTTGGCACCTTCCTCTATGCTGAGGTTCAGGTGGAGAACTTGGAAAGTGAAAAACCAGGCTTAATATCCCATGCCTGCGTGCGTACACACACACACACACACACACACACACACACACACACACACACACACACACACACAGCCCTCTGACTGTAAATACAGGATTCAGCCTATAACAGAAACAATAAGAGCTGGATTCAATGAGGTTTCCCCGGCAAATGGAGTGTTTAGGGTTTTGTTGGGATTCTATTGTGTAGACTGGAGTTTCTTAAACAGTAAGACAGCAAGCAGCTTCCTGTTATGGAAACAGCCCAACCCTGAGATTCAGAAAGTCAATCTATACAGCAACTGGATAAACAACCAAGATAACGATCAGCCATAATCGGCACAATAGCCAAAATGGGATTGCTTGGAGAAAAGAGGCTGGCGCCGGCCCAAGCAATGCCCATGAATACAAGCCATCTCCTGCTCAACAATCACCATTCACTGCGCCCTGGGCTTGTGCACGCCGCCCCGTACACGGTGGCCGGGCGTATGCACATACAGACCCAACGCTATTTATGGGCGGCTGGCCAGGAGCCGTGTGTCTGGCTCCCTGGGTGCCCCCCGAAGGCCTCCCTGGGCGCTGCACCAGCACAGGTGGCCCCCTGTCTTTGCTGGCATGACTGGCGTCCTACTCCCGTCCTGTCACTTGTGGGAGTGAGCTCGTCCAAGCCAGGGCTTGAAGCCGAGTCTTAGCTTGTCCATCTGTAAAGGGCCATGCTAACGATGTGTTCAGACTACTTTGCTCTGTTTCTTCTGAGGGCTGCACACATGACACTGCCTTCGGATTACAGAAGACACAGCAAGACTGGCTGGTTTAGAAAGTATCTGAGCGTTGGGCTCGGCCCCTTGGCAATTACCTGAGCGCAGTGAGAACCATCCTCTGCCCGCCTCCCCCCAGAAAACTGCACTATTGCCAAGGGACCCTCCCCATCAGCCCTTAGTCAACACATGTCCACCTAGTTAACCTGCCCTGGGCGTCATCAAACTAACACGGAGAATGACTCAGTGTCTCTGACCAGGTGGACTGGTGATGGCCCAGGTGTCTGACCCAGAGGGCCCTGGAAGGCCTTGCTGACCCTGAATCTTTCATTGATCCACCAGCTTCTTTCTGAAAGGAAGTATCCAGCACATGACTCAATTCTTTGGGTTAAACAAGAAGTTGGGGTGCACTGGGAGTGGGGACACTGCATCGGGAGCCCCTGTCGGTGTGGACATAGCCTGGGAGGGAGATCTGGGGCCGTCGGAGTACCCCAGGGCTTTCTCCCGTGCCTAAATCTCATTGTTTGGGAAGAGAGAGCTGGTCAGACAGGTCTGGAGGTCAGAGGGGGGCGTGGAGCAGTGCCAGGGCCTAGGCTGGACATTCCAGTGTCAGGAGGGACAGAGAAGGGAGCTTGGGGTGACGGGGACTCTTGGAATTATTTACTGGGACAGAGGGGCAGGCAAAAACTAATCAATTCTTTTTCTTACTGTAGCATTAAATTCTGAGCTCTAAGAGCAAAGGGGTTACATTTGGAGTTTTTGAAGGTCAGCGATCAGAGCTGGCAAGGATCTTAGAGATAATTCCAGGCCAAAAACAGAGGCTCAGAGAGAGGGTGTGACTTGCCCAAGGCCGCAGAACAGGCGAGCGACAGGGCTGGAGTGGGAACCCTGGCTTTCCAAGTGCGTCCTGCTCCCCACTGCATCTCCCTGACTCCATCCCAGAGAGACGGCTTTCTGCCCACAAGTGGGAGGGAGGGGTGCCCTGCAATCCCTGTCCACGAACAGGGCCTGATCTGGGCCAGGAGAAGCCCGTGACCTGCGGCCGTACTTCACTCCTGGTAGCTCCTCTTGCCCGCAACCAGGGAGAGAGGGAAGGCAGTGGGGGCACAAGACCAACGATAACAGCTTTGAGCAAGACAGCCTCCAGGCCAAGGAAATCAACCTGAGAAACTCAAAGAGCACAACACTCCCTATTTCTACAGCACTTTGCCTTGCATGAAGCACCATATCCCATTCAACCGTAGACGACTTCCCTAACTTCATAGCATTTCACTGTCCCATTTTACAAGTGAGAAAAAGAATGCCCACGGGACTAAGTGCCTTACCCAGAACCATAGACCCAGTGAGTCCCGTAGTCAGGGTTCGATCAGCTCCCTTGACTCCAAGCCTGGGGCCAGCCCCATCAAATCTCCTCAAAGCTGAATGCACTTACACACCACACTGTAGCCAGTGATGCCAGGGATGAGTGTTTAGTTCGTTTGCCTGTATTCATTACAACTGGTCATTTCGAACTCATATTGGATACCACCGTTCAGCGGCGGTGAGCTCAGACTGAAATCTGTGTTCCCATTAATCTAAGTCCTTGGGAGTAAAAGAAAGTCTGTGCTGCCTCCATTCTCAAAGGAGGTGAGGTTGGCGTAGCCCACGATGGTCCACATGTCTCCACAGTGGAGAAATCAGCTGCCTCCATTATATGGAATAAGAAGGGCGTGGCCTCTCTGTCCATCCCCACCCCGCCAAAACACCAGGGTATTTGCTGGATCACAGCTTCGGGCTCCTCGTCGATCACAGCCAGCCCTGTGACGTGAAGGTTTCTTTCCTTACGGGGCTTGGGGCTGGGGGCGCCTGGACCCCGCGCCTGTGCCATCCTCCTTGCTCTGCTGACCACACACCTCGGATCCTAGTTTTCCTTCTGGCCTGTGGTTTCTTCCATGGTGCTCACGTCAGGTGTGTGAAACCAGTGCCCCCGATGGAGGCAGCACTGGCTGTGTTCGTGTGCTTTTCCTGAGAGGCTGTACTATTACTCCGCGGGGCAGCACGTTGAAGCTCATGCAGGCGTCATTTTGCCCCCTGATTCCACAGCTAGTCAGTCGAGGAAACAGAAGAGAAGCTGAGGTCTGGATCGCTGGAGCCCATGTCTAGGGCTCTTTCTAGCACACAGGGCGGCCGATTGCACGGTCTTGGGCCCAGCCTGGTCTTGACCCCAGGAAGCCCCCCGGCCTTCTGGCTCAGCCTCACCTCTGGTCCGGCCTTCTCCTGCCCTGTGGCCCTCAGCACCCAAGTCTCAGAACGACCGCATCATGTGTTTCTCCCCTGACTAAGGGGTCCACTTGCTCCCTCCCCATAACCATGCCTGCACATTCTCAGGGGCACACTTTCAGCGACCGCACCTGCCTTTCTCTGCTTTCCTTGGCATTGACAAGTGAGAGGAGTAATGAGGAAAAAGTCCCAGCAGCCAAGTTCACGTCCAAGCTACCCCAGCACACCTGTAGAGAGGCGTGAAGGAACATGAAACAACCCCGGGCTCCCTGCTCTGGCTGCCGAGAACGGACCCCCCCCCAGGGCAGGTGCTGGCTGTGTCATGAAGTCACTTCCAAGACAGGCCAAGAGGCTCGAGGCAGGTGCCTCCTTGTCCCTCGAGCCTTCCTTGGTCCCCTTCCGCTGCAGAGGAAGAGTCCTGCCCCGCTGCTGGTCGAGACCTCTGTGATCTGGGTCCCCTGCCCTCTGACCAGCGAGGTCGCTGTCCCACCCCGTCTCCCCCTCCTCAACCCCCCAGCCCTCCTCCACCCCGGCCTCTCTCCTCCTCTCCATTTCTTGCAATCTTACTCGCCCTTCCAGGCCTAATTCACATGATGGCTCTTTTGTGAAAACTTTCCTTATGACCCCGCTTTGAAAATGGGGAAATGACAGGGGGGTCAGCAGGATTAAGTAACTCGTCCAAGGTTACACCGCTTGGGTGGTGAAAGACGGATTTCAAACCGGAACCATCAGACTCCAAAGTCAAGGCTCTTTCTCCTAAACCCCAGCTCCCCGTGAGGGGCACTGGGTTGACAAGTTCCAGGTGCCGAAGCCCTGTGGGTTCCCCTTTCCCACCTGCTTGAGGGCAGGAAGCCCAGAGAATAGTGTCACGCCCCTGGGTGTTTGTGAGCGGGGTCCCCTCGAGAAAGACCACTGAATTGATTGATGACGACAGCTACCATTTGCTGTCTTTACTGATGACAGTAGCTGTCATTTATTGAGACCCTCCTGTGTATGCATCTTCCCATGCAATCTTCACCCCGCCTCACAAGGTAGGAATTACTATTTCCATTTCCAGAAGAAGACTGCACTTCTTTTCTTTTTTGGCCTCTCCGTGTGGCATGCGGGATCTTAGTTCCCCAACCAGGGATCGAACCCAGGCCCCCTGCAGTGGAAGTGCGGAGTCTTAACCACTGGACCGCCAGGGAAATCCCAGAAGACTCTGCACTTAGAAAGCCCACTCGAGCCAGGCATTTCCCCACTAGTTCTCGAAACAACCGACTGAGATACGGATGGCTATTTCCATGTGACAGTTGGCCAAACTGGGGCTCACAGAATTTCAGCCACTGGCCATTGTCCGTGGGGGGCCGGTGAGAGCCCAGGCCTGATAGCTGTTCCCGTGGAGCCACTCTGCCTTGGTTGATGGAGGACGAGACAGAGCCTCAGACGGGAGCCCAGCCCTGACTCGACGTGTATCGGTAACTGTGGCTTTTGTGTGACCTGAGTGGGTTCGCACCGTCCGGCTGAGTGGAGGAGAGGAGGTGGAAGGTGAGGAAGGACGCGGGCCCAGTCACGGGAGAACAGAGTTCTGGAGGAATACCCGTGAAGAGCGGCACGTAGACAGTCTGGGTGCGTCCCGGGACCAGGCGCCGGTGCCCAGGGATACGGAACAGGCTGGAGGGAGAGGCTGGGGGAGAAAGGGGGCATCCCCTCAGCTGGGAACTTTCACCCAGTTCTGTTCCCAGGCCTGGCATGCGAAAGTCAGGGCCCTGACTGGGCCTCAGCCGCCAATCTCCAGCCTCTACTTCCTGGCACGAGAGCAACCTGGAGAAAGGAAGTCTCTGTGCACCTCCCTTAGAGCAGGCACTGACTCTGCCTCAGGCCTGCAGAAAAGTGGGAGCTTTGCTGTCAAGGGAAACAGGCCCAAGGTGGACCAGCCCAGGACCCCCTGTGTGAGGAATCTGCTGGGCAGGAGGGGCCCCGATGGAAGGAACAGGAGATGGTGTTCAATTGTCCACAGGCCCTGGGCCTATGTGGGATCATGGTGCTGGGGACCGGGTGCTGACTTTCCGGGAGGGCCAGTGACCAACCGCAGCCGGGCTCAGCGGGGTGGAATCTATCCAGCACCCTATCTGTGTGCACTGACCTCAACAAATATTGATTGAACTGGATGCCAAAGTAGAGAAGAAAATGAGATGGTGAACCCCTGACTAAAACGGAGGGCAGCGCGGCACAGACTAAGCCACAAGGGTGCTGCAGCCTCCTTGACTCTTCGGGGCTCAGGAGAGCCGAGAAAGCTTCCAGGAGGAGAAGACCTCTGAGATGGGCTTGTCACTGCCTTCAGACACGATGCAGCATGTCACAAGATGCGGGAGATGGTTCCTCGACCAGGGATCCCAAGACCTGGGATGGGGTTTTGCCTGTTACTGGCTGTGTGTCATGGACACATAACAACTTCTCTGAGCCTCTATTTCCATTAACTGTAACTTGGGGATAATGATAACGTCAACTGAAAAAAAAACGCACAACCTAAACGTTGAGAATTATGTTTTATCCGGTGGACACACTGAGGACTTAAGCCCAGGAGACAGCCTCTCAGATAGCTCCGAGGGACTGTTCCAAAAAGGTAAGGGGAGAGCCAGCATATATAGGAGTTTTTGCCAAAAAAATCTCGGTAGTTGAACATGAAAAGATTACTACTAATTAAAGAAAAACCAGACATCTCAAGTTAATGAATTTAGCGCTTTTCTAGGTACGGGAAAATACACGAGTCCGGGCTCGTTGATATCATTCCTCTGATATGCGCCCTAACTATTTAGGGCCAGTATCCTGTTTTCTCTCCATCCTGAATCCCCTTGGGGTACACGGCGGCTGATGGCTTCACAGCCACAACATCCTTTATTTACTGATATGGCAGGCGACATTCTTTGTCCACAATAACAAGGGTTTATTTCTAATGAAGAAATCACTCAAATCATTTGAGCGCCAACTGGTACCCGTCTAGGCTCTAGAAACACAGTGGCAGACATAATAAACAAGGGCAAGCTCTCGAGGAGAAGCAGCAGAAAGTGAAACAGTGAAGGAATAATAAATAAGATCTTTTCAGGTGGTGATAACCTGATAGCTGTTATAGAGGATATGAACAGGGTGGAGGGAGAGAGAGAGAAAGAGAGAGATGTTGTGGGTCTTTTTCTACTGACTCTGTTGTCTACCCTGGCAGGAGCCAGGCCAGAACTCTTTCTCCGCTCTACCATTGTAATGAATTATTTGCTTCTTCATGTCCACCCCAAATTCATATATTGAAACCAGTGGGATGGTATCAGGAGGTGGGGCCTTTGGGAGGTGATCAGGTCATGAGGGTGGAGCCTTCATGATGGGATTAGTGCCCTTATAAGAAGAGACAGGAGAGAGCTTGCTTCCTCTCTCTCTGCTCTCTGTCATGTGAGGACACAACAAGAGGATGGCCATCTGAAAACCAGGAAGCAGGTTCCCACCAGATGTGAGATCTGCTGGCACCTTGACCGTGGACTTCCCAGTCTCTAGAACAGTGAAAAACAAATTTGTTATTTAAGCCACCAAGTCCATGGTAATCTGTTATAGCAGCCCAAACTGACTGAGATGCTGTGCTTCTTCTGTCTGTCTATTCCTTCCCCCTGCCCCCATGGCATGAAAGCAGTGATTTTCCTGGTTACCATAGTCCCATCCTCCTTCCAGCTGGATTCCATAACTGAATTTTCAGCCCCGGGGTTGGTTGTTTTGCTGCTGGTTCAGCCACCTCAGCCCTGGCAGCAACTACAAGCCAAGTCAGAAACCCAGGTGCAAAATTACAACATCTGCATGAACCCCTGGTGACCCCAACCTGCCAGCTCTCCCCACCTTCCACACCACACCTTTCCAAAAAGCATGAGCATAGGAAAGAAATCCACAGCCAGCACAAGGTAAGTTCCAAGCCTAGGGGAGCCTGGGAGGGGTGGAAGGCGGGGCTATCCCAGTTTGTGCCTTTGGAGCTTTCTGGAAAGTGAGAGTCAGAGCTCAGCTTAGAAATTGCAAAACCGCAGGTGATGTGGTTTGGCAGTAGAAAGGGTGAGGCAGACAGTGCCCTGGGAGTAGGAGGGGGAGCTGGGGCCAGCAGGGATGTGGGGATGGTAGGGGAGGGGGAGGCCAGGCAGAGGCTGTTTCACACCAGAGGCTTTGACCCAGGGGTGGCTGAGATTTGGACAGCAAGAGCAGACGGGAGAAAGCTTCTCCACTGGAGCAGCACCGGCTTCCTGCTCTCATATTTTTCTTCTTCCAAGTAAGAGAATGTCATCTTAGCAGCCTCCACTGAGTGGGCTTCCGGAAGGTGCAAGTGGAGCCCAAAGAGCACTGGAGCCATTGTAGACTCACTCAATGATAAAACTGGAAGAATGCAAGAGAATATCCCGTGTAATTCCCCCATTTATGGATGAGGGGACTAGTTCCGGAGTGGAAGGCGCTGACCCAGGACCACACAGCTGGTATGGGGCTGCCTTGCGAGCTGATGCGGACTTTGGCCTCCCGCTTGGCGCTCTTTTCCTACCACACTTCTTGTCTGCTCTGTGCCCGGTGGGCCCGTGCCCAGCACATGTGTGCAGGCTGAAGGATGGAGAAGGGAGGGCAGCATGACCATCCTTCGAGGTCTGGCAGAGGCCCTGGGCGCACTCAGCTTCCCAAGGAGGTGGAGGAGGACCAGGGTTCCCATGTTTGCTTTAAGAAAAGCTAAAGTCATCCAGTCCCAGGGGTGTTTCAGAGCCCAGCAGATTTCCCCAGGGTCGACAACGCTATCCGGCCCACTTAGCATCTCCGGGGTTGATGCTGCCATGGTGGACAGCGCTTTGCAGACCTGCATTTCTTGTCTGGGGAGAGAAAAAATCATCTCTGCCACTTACTAGTTGTGAGAACGTTGAGGCACACACGACCCACATGCTGCTATGAGCCCCAGTGCTCTTCCCTGCAGAATAGCACACACCCTTCTTACATCATATAGTTACTAGAGCCCAAATAAGACGTATGGTACAAGAAGCATAGGGCTCTGTATTCACTCTGAAGCTGCTTATTTATGTATCACCAACATCACCATTGCCATATCATCATCACCTGGGGGGACCAAAGTGGTACATTATTTTGGATGCCATGATGGATGCACAACTCTAATGACTGATTACCGAAGGCCTTAGGTGACTAATAAAGATATCGGTCAGACACCTGGACTGTCCATAGTCACAACCTGCTCTCCAAACACTGGCAGCCAGAGGGCTGCTCTGTTCCCAGTTGGTTCCTAGTCCATGTTTACTGCATGGCTCACCAACTTGTCCTGCAGATGGAACCAAGAGGCTAGAGGTGGTCGGACTCAGGGTTTCCAGCTGGAGGGTCTTCCTCTTGCCTCAGTGATGTTGCCAGAGAGAAATGATCCCGGCTTGTATGTACTGGTGCCCATGGGGTCAGCTATCCGTGGGTTCCAGGCAGCTTCCCCCGGGGTTGGGCAGTCACGGCAGGCTTCCTGGAGGAGGTGGACCTTCCTACCTGTGATCGGGGAGGAGCGATTGATTCCCTGTGCAGGATCAGGGCCGTGGCTGGTCCGTCAATTCTTGTCATGGTGTGTGTTGTAAACCATCAACTGTGTCATTTATGACGTATTTCTACCTCAAGAGAATAAATCCCCCCGTCCCCATTTCAGAATGACAAAGCCCCTCCTTGCTGTGGCAGCATCTCTATGAATGTGGTCGATTAAGATGCTTAAAGGGCAGCCTTGCCATCTCAGCAGCTTCCTCAGCATCTGGTGCCAGGAGGGCTGCCCTGGGTGGGGTCCTCCCTGGGCAGGGGGCAGGCGTGCGCTCTGTAGCCTGCATCCTGTTGGAACTCCTGCCCCCACTGTCCACTCTTACACCACGCCGACGTCACACGTCTGTGCCCCGCCTGGTCATGTGGGCATCTGAGACCGCAGTCTCCTTTTCCCTTTGGTTAGAGGTGTTCCTGTCTTACAGTCTGACTTCAGATCACAGAAGGCAGCACCAGATGGGCAGCGGGTTCCATCCAACCTTCTCATATGGGAGCCAAGGGGCAGGCTTGGGAGGGAGAGACAGGCTCAAGGGCAAGAGAGTGCCCTGCAGGGAGAGTGCGCCCTGCAGGGAGAGACAGGGCCAGTGAGTGGCCTGCAGGCGCCTGCCTCCGGCTCTTCCCACGTGCCTGTGCCTTGTGTGGAGGTGTCTCCGCCACCCTTGCTGATGGCTGTCCTTCTCGGCCTCTACCCCCAATCCTCCCTGTCGTGGGACCTCCCGGCTCCTGGCCCGAGTCCCTCGCTGTGTCTGGCCACCTGTAGCTCGTGACCACCTGTCTCCATGTGCCCTTGGGTTCCCTCTCATGAGCTTCTCTTTTCAAACACGGGGTGGGTGGTGTGATCTGGGGACCCCCTCCTCCCTCCCACCCCTCTCCTTTACTCTAAAACCAGTGCCACAGAGTTTGGGTCCTGGGGGTGAAAACTCGCCCATCACCCATTCCCGGAGCCCAGGCCCGGGTGGCCCCTCGTGGACGCGTGAGGTCAGGGCAGTGGAGCAGGGGGCCGGGGTCACCGGGAAGATTTGGCACCTTGGCCATCCCCAGCCTGAATGAATAGAAGTCCCGGCGGAAACACCTGGTAGTAACGGAAATCCAGGACAACTTTTATTATGCCTGTTCACAGGTCCATTCAGACTGCATTGGGGGCTTCCTGTTTCCTCTGCTGGCTCTTTACACTCATTCACAATAAGAAAAGCCATTGTGCTCCTGAGTTATGGGCCCAGCATCCCCATGGGGCGGGCATTAAATGCGCCGCCCGGGAGGCTTGTTTTTAAAATTGTACTCCCTGCTGAATTGCAGCTTCTTATTTTTTCCTCCTCCCACAAAAAGAACTTTAGAGGGTAGTTTTCTCCCAACTACCAAGGTGAAAAATAACTGTGAAATCCATTTCTGAGTTTTCAGAGATGATCGTGTGGGATCCCGCTCATTGGAAAGGCTCCAGTGGTAGATTCTAACCCGGCTCTGCCCACGTCTTGGCTGGTTGGCCTTAGGTGGGGGGGCTTTACCCAAAGCTTCAGCTCCCAATTATCAAAGGAGGGAGTGGGCTGCATACAGGTGGACCTCACTTTATTCACAGATACTGCTCGTTTCTTCTTCTTCTTTTTTTTTTTTTTTTTTTACAAACTGAAGGTTTGTGGCAACCTTGCGTCAAGCAAGCCTACCATTTTTTCCAAGAGCGTTTGCTCACTTGGTGTCTCTGTCACATTTTAGCAATTCTCACAATACTTCAAACTTTTTCATTATTATTATATCTGTGATGGTGATCAGTGACTATTGATCTTTGATGTTAAGACTGCAAGAAGATTATGACTCTCTGAAGACTCAGACGATGGTCAGCATTTTTTTTTTTTAGCAATAAAGTATTTTAAAATTAAGGTATGACATTGTTTTTCTAGATAATGCTATTGCACACCTAATAGAGCACAATGCAGTATAAACAGAATGTGTATAAGCCCTGGGAAACTGAACAATTTTGTGACTGGCTTTATTGCGATATTCGCTTTATTGCCATGGTCTGGAACCGAACCCGCAGCGTCTCCGAGGTCTGCCTGTATTTAGGGTCTCTTTTAGTTCCCAAGTGCTGAGTACGAACAGCACACGGTGCTGCGTCAAATCTTCCTCTTGGATGCGGCCGCGGAGGGGAGCCTCTGCTTAGAGGGGGCAAGGCCAGCCCTGCTCATCCCCGGGGCGAGAGGCAACCAGAGCTCCAAAGGTAGCGCAAATGCCCTTGGACGGCGCCCCTGCCGAAGATCGGAGGCCGTCAGAGGACGAGGGTGGCTGTGGGCCCGGGCTCCATTGCTGAGTCAGATCCTCAATAAAGAGGCGTCAGCTCTGCTAGCCTCCAGCGGAGTGAGGGTCCCACTCTGCCAGGGGGTCAGCGCCAGGGCTGATGCCTGGAGCTGCTAAGACGTCTGTCCTTGTCTCTAAATTCTAGTCCCTGAAAGAGAAATCCAACAGCCTGGAATCTTCCCCCGGCCCCGACTCTGCGTATTGCTAATAATCCTCGTGACTGTTGCTCAGAAGTTGGTCAGCCGGGCAGCTGGTAAAGCTCAGAAGCAAACACTTGTACTCAACAGAGCCACCCTAACAGAACGGATATGTGTCTGCTTGCTTGCTTTTAATATTACCTGTTAAAGGAAAGAATATTAAGACTTCAGGACTATCGTAATAGGCGTCAAGGCTGTTGCAATAGGGGAGAGAGACGGGGCTTAACCCCGAAGAAAGCAAGGACAAGTGGGGATTTCTAGCCTAGGAGCAGTTTGGAGGGGTGGGTCAGTGGGCGGAAATTACTAAGAGGAGACATCGAGGGCAGCAGGATTCTTGCTAAAATGATCTAAGAGGGTGATTCTCACTGAAGGCAGGCCTGGGTGATGGCATATCACCTGGGGGGTCATGGGGGCTGAGGAATTTGATAGGATGTTGAGGGTGATTGGGTGCCGAGGGTGGAGGAGTCTCTCTAAACTGACTTAGCCGGGCTCTTGCTAAAACTAGACTCTGAAAGAACAGACAGAAGCCCAAGGTTGGGGCCAAGTCGAAAAGACGGCTCAGAGGAACCTGTGTAAAGTCTGGTCGGGAGTGTCTTTGTCACACGCCTGCCTCAAGCGTGGGAAATAGGTCGGCCGAGGGACCTCACGACTTTCTTTTCTGGGTCTCGGTGACCTGCCTCCCGGCGTGCTGTCCAGTTCTCTCCCACCTCCTGTTAGCAGGGGCCCTGCCTCGGCTGGGCGGGGCTTTAGATCCTGACTCAGCTGCCTTCTGATTCTGAGTCCAGGATTGGAGGCGTGTTTAGGGAATGACAGGGAGGCTCTGGGCTCGACACGGGGCAGATTGTGGGCACTTGGCCTTTCTTGTTCTTCATGTTTTTCTCAGATGCTTGTAGCTGGGCGAGAGGAGTGGGCGGCACCCGTCAACTCAGGGAGGACCAGGTGGGTGCGGGGCTTGCTCTCCACCGTGGGCCAGGGCTCAGGAAGTAGGGAATGGACGTGTAAGCGTCGCGGGAATGAATGCATCCGTGGCGGATGTCAGGGGACAGAGAGGGTGAGAAGCAGGGTCGGGGGACCATTCGTGGCCTCTGAGTTGCTGTTTGTAGACCCCCGGGGAGGTGAAGCTCTGTGAGGTTGGGGGGCCTTGGCCACCCAGGGTTCTGAGAAGGGTCCGGGTGACCCTGCCTCTGCCTTTTTAGTTCTGATCCGGGATTTTGCTAGTTTGGGGGCAACTGGAAGTGGAAAGTGGGGAAAAGGTGTTGGTTACTCGACTTCGTCTTATTCCCAGACTGTGTCGTGTTGGCCAAGAGGCAGCCTTGAGGCGGGACCGCTGAGCAAAGAGATTCTAGAGACAGAGGGTGGGTGGAGACACATGCTCCTTAGCCTAAGCCCCAGCTGTGCTCTCTGTGACCCCAGGCGGTAGGGGAGGGAGGGGAAGGGCTGCCACACCGACTCTAACTGTGCTTCATGTTTGATGTCCTTTACCTCCTCCATCACCGCAAAGGTTTCCCAGCAGGTGCTGAGAGCCCCACTCTACATCTCAGGAAGGTGGGGGTCGGAGACTTTGCCCTAAGTTCCAAGCTGTTAACCGGCTGAGCCGGGATCCCAGCCCTGGACCCTCTGGTTCCCATGCCCGTGGTCGGTGCTTGCAACCAGGCTGCAGGATGGGGATGGTTTGCACTTCACATTTGGTGCCACCGTGAGAAACACACGAAGGAACTCGTGAGAGTGTGTCTTTGGGCTCCAGATCAGTGTGCCATGTATAAGGGCTTCTCAGGAACCCTTGTGTTGATCCTGGGCAGGAGACACCCCCTCTCAAATCCTTTCGGCCCCTGTCACTCTAAAGCGGGGGCCTCTTGGAGAAGAGCAAACAGACAGACCCACAAGGAGCCAAAAGGAAGCCTTTGAAGAAGGGGTGAGCAGTGGGGAGAAGTGGGTGTCCCCACCTGCTCCTGGGTACAACTGGGTGCCTGCTGTGCTGGGGCCACTTGGTGGTGAAGAACCTCGTGCTTCCTTGCAGCTTCCACACTCCCGCTGGGCCCAAGTCCTTTCCTCACCTCATCCGGGACACTCGGCCACTTGCAGTGCATGAGGACACGTACAGGCACACACACGCACGCGTGCAAGCACATACACACAGACAAACATGCGTGCACGCATACACATACACACAGGCATAAACACGCATCACATGTACAAGGGAGGTTGGGGGTAGAGGCTGGTTCCCCGTCAGGGATCTTGGCCTTCCTAGGAAGGCTGTTGCTTCCCCTACCCTTTGTGTGGCCTCGGTGGGTCAGGATTAGCAGACTTTCTGCTAAATGTCCCAACCCTGTACACCCTCCCACTCCCAGCTAGGCCACTTCTCTCAAAGCACTGTGCGTCTCCCCAGAGTGGACCTGACCTCCGTTCAGCCCACTCCGGTTACTGTCGCAAATGTCATTACCCTTACACGCAGGCCTGACTGAGACCCTAACCCAAAGGCCATGCGTGACCGTGGTGGGCTTCAGGCCACCCACCCCACGAGGTCAACAAGGTATACACCCGTCCTGGCCCCCGAACACATGAGTGGAAGTGAGATCTTCAACTACGGAGTAGAGACCTAAAAGTCAGAATCTCTGGGATATGATGACTCTGTGGGGGGCAAATAATACACTGCTGCAGAGGCAGGAACCCCTCCGAGCCCTTAGGACCCATCAGGGCAGGTTCCCTGGGGGCAAGTGAGCTGTTACAAAGTTAGATGGGGGCCTCATGGAGGCATCGGGTATGGGGGCGGCAGGTGGGAGGTGGCAAATTAGGAGGGAGGTGTTTCCAGAGCGGGGAACAAGCTGGCTGGGAGCCTGGGCAGCCCCTGATTTCCTGAGCTGGAGCCGGGGATCAAGGAGAGAAGGTGTGAGGTGCTAGGGACCAGATCAGGGAAGAAATGGGTCTAACTATGCAGGGTGCTAGGAAGAAAGACCAAGCAGAGAGGGTGAAGCCAAACGTCCTCCAAGCTTTGATCTCGGTGTAGAAGGAGCTGGGGGCTACCGTGGGACCAGCTTCCGGCTGAAGGCTTCACCCCGGCCGAAGCAGCCAGCCGCAGCTCCAACTCCCGGAGTCCAGAGCCCTGGGTTCTGGTCCCGGCTCTGCCCTGGGATCTCTGCGCAGCCCTGAACCTCGGCTTCCGGTCCCATGACGCCTGGTCTCCGTGGTACCTGGGCACCTTCTGGCATCCCCATGTACAGGTTCTGCTTCTAGAGAGAGGTTCATGGCTTTCCCAGGGCTGCACACCCCACCTGCAACATGGGGGGCCTCCTTGATTGACATGAACTCGGCCTCCAGGAGCTTCCGTCCTGGTCCAAGCTCTGCCCTTTAAGTTACTCCGCGTAAACCTCCCCCTCTGCCCCATGATGTCCCGATAAGCCAGGGAACCCGCAGCATGGCTCCCTGGTGCTCTCCAGGCCGGATCTCCCACCTTCACTTAACTGCCCCGCTCCAGGCACTACGTCCTGGCCTTCGTCAGCTTGCAGCCCCTCCTGCACGCCCCCTGCTTTGTCACTGTTCCTTTGAAAATGTGTCCTGTGGCTGGTGAGATGTCAGCCCTTTCCAGGGCGGCCCCAGTCCCCATCGCTCCGTCCTCTTGCTCTGCAGCCCTTCCCCACGTCCCAGCAGCTAAATCTGTGATCCCAAACTGCTTTTCTCCCAAGCCCTTCCTGGGAACCCTGGGTTTCTGTCCCCAGCAAATGCCATCCTGTGTGTGTGTGTGTTTGGTGGTGGTGGGGGGGGGGGGTCATTGTTGGAGAGCCTCGTTCTCCGGCTGTTCTAAGGGTTAACAGAATCGGGAGCCTGCAAGGCCAGGGTAGGAAGCTGGCTCCAGGAAAGGGGAAGGATATCTTGCCTTTCTATCCGGGTTACAATGCTGAAAGTGAGCCAGTTGGGGGAGGGGCTGGAGGCCGCCAAAAAACAACCACCCCCAAATAAAATTATGAATGGGCTGATTCCACAAAAATGTGTGAGGCTGGTGGGAGGGGAGGGCCCCGAGGGCCTGTTGACAAGCAGCAAGGTCAGGGCCGCGGCGCCCCCGTAAACAAGGGCTCACAATGCCCTCCTTTCCTCCGAGAGAGTCAGCTCCTCTCCTGGCCTGGTCCCCTGGGGCCCTGGCCTGCCCTGTCCCTCATCCTTGCAGGAGTCTGTCACTGAAAAGCCACCGCTGCTTCCTCAGGGGAAAGCCCGGCCCCGTGTGAGCCCTTACTTCCTCCTTCTGTGGGAACCACTTCTGGGCCTAGGACAGCTGCTTCGAGGCGTCTTTCTCAGGGGCCGAGGTGGGAAGGAGGGGGGTGCTGGCTGCAGGGCAGGGGGGCTGCAACCTGTCCGGGCTGGGATTGTCATCACAGGCCTGGGGAGAGAACAATGGGGGGAGCCTGGCCCCCACCACCCCCAGGGGTAGGTGCTGGTGCAGCTTCCTCTTCCCACAAGCCTGCTCTTTTGTGTGTGTGTGTATTGGGGGGTCAGGGGAATTCTTTTGTTTGCTTTTGTTTCTTTTTTTTTTTTCGGTTTGCCCTTTGGATAGCCGTGTGTGTGTATTGGGGGGTCAGGGGAATTCTTTTGTTTGCTTTTGTTTCTTTTTTTTTTTCGGTTTGCCCTTTGGATAGCCTCTGGCTTGGGGGGGTGTGTGCATGGAGGGGCAGTGATGCCCCGAGAAGGACTGGGGGGCTCTCTGGAGGAGAGGGAGTGAGTGTGGGACTGGGGCGGCCATGGGGTTTGTGGGGAGGGTTTGTGTGGGGAAGTTTGGGGGCTTTGGGAGGAGAGGAGAGTGAGATGCTGCCATCATGGTTTTCTTGGGCAGACGCAGCCTCTGAGCTGTGGGTGCTATCCTTTGGACAGTGCACCTGAGCCCCAGGCAAGGGCCACGCACGCAACAGTTGCCCGACAGCTCTTGGAGGGCGGGAGGAGGGCAGTCCTACCCTAACCCTGACCCTGACCCTGACCCTAGCCCTAACCCTGACCCCAGCCCTAAGCAGGGCCAAGAGCTCTATCTTGGGGGGGGCGGGGCTTGAGAAGCACCTTGGCGTCCATGACCCAGATGCTTTTTACCTGCCTTCCGGAAGTGGGTCGGAGGAAGCCCTGCTGACCTCCCGGTGCAATCACTGCCCTGTCTGTCCCCCGGCCCCCTCCCCCGGCCGGGACAGACGTGGTGGATGTACCCAGAGCATGCAAGGGAGCCCACAGAAGTCACACCCCCTCGGGGGAGAAACTGCCTTGACTTTGGTTCTCTGCGGGAGCTCCAGGGTGGGACTCAGGGCGCCTTTCTCTAGAAAAACTCCAAACCCCCAAGAGAGGAGTGGCAGGGGTCAAAGAGACAGTTGTCCCGGCCGCCAGCTCAGCCAACCTCCCCAGCCGGCTGCACTCAGACCCGCTTCCCAGCACTAACTGAAGCCCGTGTGACGCCAGCATGGACACGTCTTCCTGAGCTCATATCTGCGGCGACCCCGCGTAAGTCATCAGGAAGGCGGAGGAAAGAGCTCGCTTTGGCCCTTGGGGCATGACTCAGGACGATACCCCAGGAATCATCCTTGAGGAGGCGGAGGGGAAGACCTCAACCCATTGGCTGACGTTCCTGCCGCCTGTGCGGAGCCTCAGTCTGGCTTCCAGAGCAGCGATTCTCAGCCCCGGACACACGGCAGAGTCACACGAAGGTAAAGCACGACGCCAGGCAGCCACTCTGGGAAGGAACTTGGCAGTTGTTTCGTATAGAACTGGACGCGCAACTACCAACGACCCAGCAATCGCACACTTGGACATTAATCCCAGAGAGATGAAAACACGTTCACGTGAAAACCTGTACGTGACTATTCATAGAAGCTTTACGTATAATCGCCCCAAACTGGAAACAACTCAGATGTCCCTTAACGGGCGGGTGATTAAGCAAACCATGGCACGTCCACACCGTGGGACCCTAGTCAGTGCCTGAAACAACGAGTTACCATCCACACAGGCAACGACTCGGTAGGACCTCCAGGGAATGATGCTGAATAGAGAAGCCAACCCCCAAGGGTTCCCGACGGTCTGACTCCATTTATACACCATCCTTGAACTATCCCAATTACAGAGGTGGAGGATAGATTGGGGGCGCCAGGGGTGGGAGTGGGCGTGGTGAGGCTGTCAAGGGGCAGCATGGAGGGGCCACGTGGTCACGGGACGGTTCTGTATCTTGATCGCGGTGGTGATCACGCAAATCTACACATGAGATAGAATTGCACAGAACCACGCACGCACAAGCACGTGTCACACTGGTGAGACCTGAAGTTTGGCGGGTTGTACTAATGTCTCGGCTTTGATGTTGTCCTGCGGTTGTACGTGGTCTTCTCTTTGGGGAAACTGGGCTCAGGGGACACAGGATGGGGTGCAGGACACCGTTCTGCCACTTTCTGTAAATCGATAACTGTTTCAAAATCATACAAAGAAAAACCGCAATTGAAAATGAAACATCTGGGCTTCACCTCTGCCGTAGCGTCAGACTCCCATCCAGCACACCCGTGAGACAAGGTCAAGACCTGGCTCATAGGACGAGCCTCTGCTGGTCAGACGGCGTATCTCCTACGGCGACAGCAAAAAGAAGAGCGAGCCACGGTACCAGCTCCCTGTGAGCTGCACGCCCCACACCGGAAAGGACAAAGAGGGGACAAAAGGGCCGCGTGACTGTGACAGGGGACGGCAGCGGCTCCCAGGCTCCCGCCCCCTGTGTTCCGGACGCTCCCGAGCCGTCCTGCCGGGACTGAGATGTGCTTCGCCTCTCGCCTTTGCCCGTGTGGGCCGTGAGGATGCAGGCAAGGGTGTCTGGGGGCCCCGGGGCGGCCCTTCCTCTGCTCGTCTCTCGCCCGGGCCTGGGCCTCAGTGGTTTCAACAGCGTCCCTGTGGTTCTGCCAGGAAGCTGGGCTTGGAACCAGATGAAGCTCCGCCGTGGAGGGGCCGGAGTTGGCATCCTGATCCGCCAGCGGCTCGCCCCCAGGCAATTCAGCGGCCCTGTGTCCTGCACGTAGGATACGAGACTTGCTGCCCGCGACACTCCAGCACCTGCTGTCCTGAGCACAGCCTCCCTATTGCGGGGAAGACCTAGGACATGCAAACGGCACATTCAGCGGCCGAGGGTCCCAGGGAGGCCTTCTCCTGGATGTGAGCAGGCAAATGAAAGAGCACAAAGAGACCAAGGGCTTTGGAGGGAACAGGGCAATGCTAAAATATGCCACCGTGGTGTGCGTGTCCAGCACAGAGATGCCTGGGACAGTTCCTTCCTTGGACCAGGAGAGACTTTTGCGCGCGCACACACACACACACACACACACACACACACACACACACACACACGGATCTGAAGGAAGAACATCATGGTCTCCACTTATACACAGAAATAAATCAGAAGGATGTCCCAGATTCCAGCTCATCATTCATTCAGGGAATTCATTTGTTCTTCCATCATTCATTCATTCACTCAATCCACACACTTTTTTTTTTTTTTTTTTGCGGTACGCGGGCCTCTCACTGTCGCGGCCTCTCCCGTTGC